>NC_079224.1:28958837-29133837 GCF_029633865.1 Lampris incognitus
TGTGTGTGTGTGTGTGTGTGTGTGTGTGAGTTGTTGAGCTAGGATGCTGCCTATTCAAAATACAACCTCCACAACCACAACAATAATGGATAAAAGCGTCTGAGTGAGAGATGTAGAGAGATGTGAAATTTTAAATTGTAGTAATAACAATAATAAACTGTTTTTTTAATTTCCTGTCTTTCGCTCTGACACTGACGTTTGCCGTATCACACTCTCGCCTCTTTCCAGCTTTTCTTCCCCTTTCTCTCACGCGAGCACTGTTTCTATTTTGCTTTTCATCTTTTTTTCCCTTTTTTTCGGGACCCCCCCCCCCTCCTCCTTTTTCTCCCCAATTGTACTTGTCCAATTACCCCACTCTCCGAGCCGTCCCGGTCGCTGCTCCGCCCCCTCTGCTGATCCGGGGAAGGCTGCAGACTACCACATCCCTCCTCTGATACATGTGGAGTCGCCAACCACTTCTTTTCACCTGACAGTGAGGAGTTTCACCAGGGGGACGTAGCGCATGGGAGGATCACGCTATTCCCCCCCAGTTCCCCCTCCCCCCTGAACAGGTGCCCCGACCGACCAGAGGAGGCGCTAGTGCAGTGACCAGGACACATACCCACATCCAGCTTCCCACCCGCAGACACAGCCAATTGTGTCTATAGGGATGCCCAACCAAGCCGGAGGTAATACGGGGATTCTAACCGGTGATCCTCGTGTTGGTAGGCAACGGAATAGACCACTACGCTACCCAGACACCCCTTTGCTTTTCATCTTTAAAACAACATGCATGGATTTTGGGATGAGTCTTTGTTGTCTCCGTATGATCGTCTTCTCTTTGTCCCTCTATTACCTTTTGTTGCCCTCTGGCCCTGTTTCTGTCTCTCTACCTCTCCCCATCTGTCTCGCTTTCTGTTTGCCGGCACTTATTTTGCTCTGAGTCTTACCATCCTCTCTCTCTCTCTCTCTCTCTCTCTCTCTCTCTCTCTCTCCTCTCTCTCTCTCTCTCTCTCTCTCTCTCTCTCTCTCTCTTTCTCTCGCTCTCTCTCTCTCTCGCTCCCCTTTTTACTCTCACATCCATGCCTTGCCCTTTGCTGCCTTTTCAGAAATGGCAAACACATGCTTACGGACCACACAGGATAACAAGGACACATACATGCGTGCATGTGTGTAAGCACAGACAAAACTCACACTCACTCCATGTCTCTCTCCCCTCTCTCTCCCCCCCCCCCTCACAACACACACACACACACACACACACACACACATAAAGTTATCTAGACATTGCATGCTTTCCCGTGGTTGAGAGTTGAAATTGGAGCGAGCTGTGGCCTGGAGGCAGACCCAGGATATGAATGCGAGGAGAGGGCCAGCGTGGCATGGGGATGGAGAGTGAGGACTTGGGGGCGAGGTAAAGCCTCTGAGTTGCAAACATTATATACTTTACCTTCACTTAGGCATAGGAATATGCTGCTGTGTGGCCTTCGGGTCAGTCAATCAATGAAACCAAATTTACATACTGAGGGGTTGAAATGAGAGGGGGCAAAAAACCAGCATTTGCCTATACATGAGAGAGGAGAGAGAGAGAGAGAGAGAGAGAGAGAGAGAGAGAGAGAGAGAGAGAGAGAGAGAGAGAGAGAGAGTGTGTGTGTGTGTGTGTGTGTATGTGTATGTGTGCGTGCATGCAAACGTGGAATACAAGCCGAAACCTGATGAGGGTAAGTCCAAGTGCATGTATAATGTGTGCATATGAACCAGTGGACAGTGTTGGGGGTAGTAGACAGACCTGGGTTAGGTTGAGGGGGTGCAGAGTTCATTGCACTTGGCTCCAGTTTGAGTTGGCCTCTGGTTCGGGAAACGAACAGCATCTGTGCATCCACATCATGATAACACAAAGGAAAAGCATATCATGCTTTAGCATATATCTGCTGCAGCCTTCGTCCCCGCTCTCTATTCTGTCGCTTGGTTGTGATTTTGGCAATCTATTGCGGGAATTCAAGCCGTTCCTACCGTTTCGCTGTTTTAAAGTCTCTTCAGACAAAAGCGCCTGCCAAATGCATAAAACACAACACTGTAAACGGGTGCCCATTTCTGTCAGCAGCGGAAGCAACCGGCCCCAACACCGCTTAGCCTCCACTTTCACTGCCCCATTGGAATGGCTGCAAAACTGATTTCAGCAGATGGGTTCAGGAAATACTTTAAAAATCAACGTCGTATCTAGAAGTCGCATATTGCTGTGCTCTTCAAGTGTATAGTTTAGCAGTTTATTGAGCTACTTTCGATGTTAGAACAGGCCAAAGATGCATTTTTCTCCTCTGCAAGCAGAGCTGCAGAAACCTTGGTACTGAAATGCTGACAGAAAGGGGTGCAGTAAGGAATGGGACAGAAGTGGACAGACGTTTGCACCAAAAATTAGGCATCCATCAACTCAAAACATGAAACATCTGGGATGCAACTGCCAGTTTTCTCAACCCCAGTATTTCTAATGCTCAAGCCTTGATAAGCGCTGAAAATAAGCCGTATACATGCTTCAAGAGCACACCAATACAATGCAGATATAAAGAGGAATAGGACAAAATGGGTTAAGGATAATATGTCTGGACATCATTGTTGTTATGAGGAAGCCGTCCCCCTCTTCCTTTTGGGTCATTATGCAATCGTAGATAGTTTGAGAGAGAGGATGGGGGGGGGGAAGCGAGAGGGGAGGAGTCCAAGATCGTACCTAGCAATCCCCCCTAGGGCACGGAGACACACAGGGATGGAAAGACAGCGAGCGAGAGAGAGAGGGAGAAAGCGAGAGAGAGATAATTTTTGAATTTACAACAGCTATTTATTTAACGAGAAACAAATTTTAACAATAAACAATGACATCATCAAACATAGTCACTCCTTTACATTAACATGCACAAAAACAGTTCAACTTCCATCATAGAACCCAAGGTCGATTCAGAGAGAGAGAGGAGAGACAGAGAGAGAGAGACAGAGAGAGAGAGAGAGAGAGAGAGAGAGAGAGAGAGAGAGAGAGAGAGAGAGAGAGAGAGAGAGAGAGAGAGAGAGAGAGAGAGAGAGAGAGAGAGAGAGAGAGGGAGGGAGAGAGAGAGAGAGAGGGGAAAACACCCTGAGACATGAATGAGGAGAGGTGGTGTAAAGAGAGCAAGAAAGATAAGAGGAGCTGGAGAAAACTACGAAAAGAAACAGAGTGAGGGAAACTAGAGCGAAAAGGGAAACTGAGCAAAGAGAGAGAGAGAGAGCGAGAGAGAAAGAGAAAGCGAGAGAGAGAGAGAGAAGGTAGTGGTTCGAGGCAGGGAGGGATATCCTGTAGGGTTAATTACATCTCTGTTCTCTGTCAGGGTGGCTCTCTCCCCCACGATCTGAGCCCCTGCTGTAGGCTGACAGGCGACACACACACACATACATACAAACACACACGCATGTATGCACACTTATACACACCCACAAGTACCTCCCCCATACACACACATACACACACACACACACACACACACACACACACACACGCGCGTGCGCTGGCATACATACACACAAGCAAGCATACACACACACAAATATGTACTCACACAACAGACCATCCCCCATACACATAAACATGTACCTGCACACACACGAATACCCCCCCCACACACACACGTACACTCAAGTATGTACACACCCTCACAAATACACACACACACACACACACACACACACACACACACACACACACACACACACACACACACACACACACACACACACACACACACAAAACACAATCTTGTCCCAAGGGAATGAGGGTTGTTCAGTGTAGACTTACACACAAAGCAGGCCCAACTTGTAGTTACTGCTAATTTTGCATAAATCATGCAGAACATGACCCACATGTAAATCACTCATGTCAGCAGGATATCACGTCCTTGCCACTGATCCCACTGTTTTCCTCATGGAAAGCAGTTGCAACTCAGTTTTTATTGTTTGCTGCTTTCCCTTGACATCGCCTGACTTCTGAAAATGGAAAGGAAGACAAGCACACACAGCCCCGCTCCGCTAAGTCTCGTAGGTGCATTGAAAAGCAATTGTGTTTCAGGGGCCTTTGTCAGGAGACACACAGCCGAACATGAGGGGTGCCAGTTAGAAGGCGCTGTTCGGCCATTTTAGAAACAAACAAACAAACAAACAAAAAAACAAAAAACAAGCAAAACAACAACAAACAAACAAAAAAAGAAAAACCACAAAAATTGAAGTCAAGGGCATCTGGGTAGCGTAGCGGTCTATTCTGACGCCTACCAACACGGGGGTCGCCGGTTTGAATCCCCGTTTTACCTCCAGCTTGGTTGGGCGTCCCAACAGTCACAATTGGCCATCTGCGGGTGGGAAGCCGGATGTGGGCATGTGTCCTGGTCGCTGCACTAGTGCCTCCTCTGGTCGGTCGGGGCGGCTGTTCGGGGGGGGGGGGGAACTGGGGGGGGAATAGCGTGATTCTCCCACGTGCTACGTCCCCCTGGTGAAACTCCTCACTGTCAGGTGAAAAGAAGCAGCTGGCGACTCCATGTGTATTGGAGGAGACATGTGGTAGTCTGCAGCCCTCCCCGGATCGGCAGATGGGGTGGAGCAGCGACCGGGACGGCTCGGAGAGTGGGGTAATTGGCCCGATACAAGTGGGGAGAAAAGGGAGACCCCCCAAAAAAAACCCCCAAAAATTGAAGTTCATTATATTTAAGTATAGGATTTAGTCTAGAAATTCTTCTTCTATTTTTACAGCCAGAAATGGGTTATGGACAGCTTGCAGTATATAATAGCACTCTGTACAGAATGATGCCGATCTTTACCAAATTCCTTTTGCCTACTTTCTAACGACAACATACTCTGGCACACAGGCACTTTTGCAAAATTGTTGATATTCTTAGATGCTCTTGTTATTCACAGTTCAGTGTTGTTTATGTCCCTCATGTTGTTCATAGTAAACAACTTTATTTTGATTATTTTCTGTTATTTCTTTAACAAGCAATTGCATAGCAAATGCCCCAACCCTAAATGGCTCAGATTAATAGCAGTACAACTTCCTCCCTCTTCCTCTTTGCTGATGAAGTTGCTGAACCTGAACTTAGGGTCACTAAGTGGGATTTGGGCTAGCGGGGCTCAGTGATTACAGGACTTGCCGAGGACAGTCAAGTACCTGGAGATGGCGGGGAGAAGGCCGCAGAGATAAAATATCCCTTGTATTTCGAAGTATATTTGAAGAGCTCCATCTCCTGAGGAGACGGTGGGCACAAATAAAAGGCAACGTGTGGCCCTCACTTAGAAAATGATTACGTCGGAAAATGAATGAACAGAATAACGGGGGACAAACATTTAATCAGTATTTTCTTGCCTGGCATTTTCTGAATGACATATTTGATTTCTTTTGGTCGAAAACTAATTCTTTTGCAAACATGGAACTTGGAACTAATGAATAAGTAAGAAACGAACTATATTCAGCAATCTAGATGAGCAACGCTAAGTCTTAACGACATAATCCATATTGACAATGGACAGAAAACAATTTAGATACAAAGATAACATTATTAAAAAAGAAACATGTTGCTCGACTAAAAACTTGATTTAGCAACCGATCCTGTCGGGCCGCAGGATTTTATAGAAATATCGGGAAAATCCCAAACATTTGGACTCACTGTTGCTGCTAATTTCCTCATGACCGTAATTGACAACGTTGTGCGCCTAATTTTTATTATGAACCCAGAAAGTTGATAACACATCAAAGTCCTGCCTTGCCCTCTGAAATCTGAAAACTTCTGACTTCATTAAAGGAGGCCTTCTGTGCAAATAACATGACAGTTGCTGTAATCCTCCTGACAAATCAGGAAATCTCAGTGATGTTTGCTCCTTTGTGGCTAAATCCCCATGAGATGTCTCCCTCAAAGCCCCGGCCTGCTTTATTAACCAGTTTTGCCTTAATTAGCTAATAGGATTGTATTACCCATGATCCAAGAAAAGAATAGCTCCCGGGAAGACAAACATGAATTGTGTCTGTGTGTATGTGTGTGTATATGTATGTATGTATGTATGTATGTATGTATGTATGTATGTATGTATGTATGTATGTATGTGTCTGTGTGATTATGTATGTTCAGCATGTATGTGATTCTGTGCTTGTGCAATTTTGAAAATGACTCAAGGTGTGTCTGTGTGTTTGCACGTGCATGTGTGTGCACACCTTTGTGCTACAGTTGCACATGGGTGTGTGTGTTTGGGTGTGAGCATGCATGTGCACACATGCATGTGTGTAGTATGTGTGTGTCATCCAAGGCACTACAATCTCATTCTCTCTGCTTTGATTAAACACTCTTGCAAGAGTTTCACTGAAATATGAAACATTACTTGATGATGCAAACGGTTGAAAATGGCTGAGAGTTCATACTTTGCCTCCTCACCTGACACTTCCTCTTTATGCAAATGCATTAACGTATGCACTATGCTTAGATTTTTATTTTATTTTTTTTGTATCAGTTTGTTTAAATGGTACTACACTAGCCATAAGGCTTTTTTCCTGGAGTAAATGTGTGTGGGTGTGAGCATGTGATCTCCCTTGCACTGTACAATGGGAAAGAGCAGCCCGTTTCACAGCTCACCGATGATGACTCACACACACACTCACTCACAAACACACACAGGCACAGCACACACATGCACACAAACATGCACACATGGACAAGCACCTTTGTTGAACCACAGGCAACCTCATGGAAAAGGGCAAAAATGACATGAAACTCAAGATACAAACATGAGAATGGACAAAATTACCTGACTATAATCAATAAGTAAAGAAGAGAGAAGAAGAAAAGAAGAGGACAAAGACAGGGGCAAAAATTATTTATATGAACGAGACAGAGACTAAAGCATGTTTGTTTTATCTGTTAACTCATCTGCACCGTCTCCCATTGCTCTCTTACCTTCTGGACTCACCTGCTGCAAGTAGGTGGTGGTGGTGCTTGGCTTAGCATATAGGTGGATGATAGATTCGGTCAGTATTACACAGTTCCATAAGGGAGATTTGTCTTGCAGACAGGATTTACAATAAAAGCAGTGCAGTAACGACAAAAGCCGGTGCAGATATCCCATTGTTAGTTTTTGGAGGGTGTTGTTGCACTTTCCTCGACAAGGCATTTCTTCCTAAATCCCTTACCCACTTGTTATTCTGAGATATGCAGATGGTCTTAAATGCTCGGTTACTTTTTTAAAAAAAGAAGCATATTCTCAGATCCTCTCAATCCCTTGTTTTTATATGATCATCCCACAATTTCATTTTCTTTGTTATGCAAACTTATTTGATAAAAAAAAAAACATCAGGATTTGACTTGATATCATTATCCAAGTTTTCTGTCAATGTGCCCTTGAACACTTTGTGGTTGAGACTTATTCTAAGTCGCCTGCGATGCTCCAGTTCATAAAAAGTGTCCGGACTGACTGGTACCACGTCTGGTATTAGCAAAACAGCCTCAAGACGTTCATATTCAACCTGTTTACATTTACCAAAAAGTGTTGAATACCAATATACTGCAATTCCCGCAACACACTGACTGACGTCATTTGGTCCCATGCATATGACTGCGAATCAGCAACGTCTCAAACGTTTAGTACCGTTGCTTTATTGATGGTTTTTGTGTTAGCTTAGAGACGGCTAACTTGCAGCCGGGTAGCTCAGTAGTTAAGAACGCCGGTTTCCCCGCCAGAGATCGGGGGGTCAAACCCCGGTTGGGACGAGTCTTCGGCGAGAGTCCGTGGCTTAGACTCCTAATGCTATACATTCATTCATTCACCATCAGCCGCTTCTCCGGGATCGGGTCCCGGTGGCAGCAAGCTAAGTAGGGCACTCCAGACGTCCCTCTCCCCAGTAACGCCCCCAGCTCCTCATGGGGGATCCCAAGGTGTTCCCAGGCCAGATTGGACATGTAGTCCCTTCAGCGAGTTCTGGGTTTACCCCGGGGTCTCCTCCCAGTTGGCCGTGCCAGGTAAACCTCCAAAGGAAGGCGCCCAGGAGGCATCCTAATCAGATGCCCGAACCAACTCAACTGGCTCCTTTCGACGCGAAGGAGCAGCGGCTCTACCCCGAGCTATACAACCCAAACACATTTAAGATGTACGTCGCTTTGGATAAAAGCGTCTGCTGAACGAGCTTGTACATTTAGGTATGGATTTGGTGTGGTTTAGGATCTGCTAGACCAATCGTTAGCCCCCGTAATGCCGTGTGTCTTTCCGTTTCCTGCAGACGTTTTCCGTTTCCTCAAATAACCCAGCGCCGGCGCTGAAATACCCCGCCCCCCTCGCCCGTGATTGGCCTGTGATTGGCCAACAATTCCATGTGATTCGTTGCATTTTGTGTAATGTGGGATTTTTTTCGTACCCGTTTTCCGGGGACTCTGACTCTGATTGGCTAGTACTCGTAGCCTCCGTTAATTAGGTTGGTTAAGGTTAGGGTTAGGGCGGGGTTAGGGATACGGTTAGCCAATCAGAGATAGAGTAGGGGCGGGTCTGCCCGGAATCCAGGCGTGACGGAGACGCGTTCTCGCGGAAAACGGGTACGAAAAAAATCACGCCGGCCCCGCTTGAGTCCAGTTTAGCGTGCTTGAATGAGCACGTCATCGCGGCCAGATGAGCGGTCGTTGTTTCAGCCGTACTGACTGCTGAAACAGGGCTCACCAGGTAGCGTGGACTGCTCTTGTTTTCATGTTTAATGTGCTGATTTTGCACGTGCCTCTAATACCAGTCACATGGTACTTAACATTTTATACGTTGTTGACACGTGACAGAGCGTTCGCATTCAACACGTTTTGGGAAATGGAGGTAAGATTTTTATGAACGTTTTGAGACTCGGTTCGATGTTTGGGTCAACCAGCCACTTTGTCTCAGCTCTCAGTCAGACACTGAATGAGAACTGTTGCTAAACCTCACTGTTCCTACTTCTTGTTTCTCGTTAGTTTCCTTGTTTTTTCCACTTCTTGTTCTTATTGCCATAGAAAGTGAAAATTGACCTTTCTCTCCCTCCACCTGTTCCAGTATGGTGTGTGCGGTTCTCCCAGGAGCCTGCGGACCAGTCGGTGGTACTGGGGGAGCGGGTGGTGCTTTCCTGCGTCGTCTTCAACTACACCGGTATCGTTCAATGGACCAAAGATGGCCTGGCCCTGGGTATCGGAGAGGGCCTCAGAGGTGAGGATGGACTCATGGCCAAAACCCCCAAATATCCGTTGTTCGTCTCCAGTGGGGAAAAAGTCTGGCACTTGAGTGAGACAATTTCACGTGTTTCTCATGGTAATCTGCTTGTTTCCAGAATTTTATTCAGTCAGTTTTCATTTTCTGTCCTTTTCTGTACACATGGAATGATATGTGTGTGTAAAACACACACACACACACACACACCCTAACACCAACGCCTCCTACACACCCTCCCACACACACAGTCAGACAAGTGATAATCTGAGATGTGATGTGAAGTCCGTGTTCAACTCACTTTATATCAAATGTTCACTAAAGGTCAACCCACCACTCACGTTCTCTCTCTCTTTCCCAGTCTCCTTGCTTCTCCCACCCTATTACCATCTCTTGAACATTCTTTACCCTGCCACAGATCTCCCCTTTTGCTTTCCCTCCTCATTTCTCTCCATCCGTTCTTTTGATTAACCTCAATTTACCTTTTCTTTGAAAACTACCAGCTTCCCTCCCATCTCTCTCTCTTTCTCCATCCCTCTCCGCATAACACTTGTTTTATGTCCTTTTTGTGTTTTGAGTGTCATCCTGTGCCCATGTTAAAAAAAACATATTGCCCCCACCGTCTCTCTCTCTTATTTATTCTTATTTTCTGTTCCTTTCTTTATTTTTTACTCCTCCCTCCCTGTTGTCTCCCCTGCTCTGTGTTCTCTCCATTTCCCATCCGTTCTTTGCCTTCCCTGATTAATATGCATACGTGAGGTCCCGTTGTCCTTGTGCAGTGTGTGTCGGTGCTCCACAGTATTAAACAGTATTTATTGTTAAGCTGCGTATGTTGACGATATGTCTCTGCACCGACAACCCCCAAGAAAAATCCTCTCTCAAAATCCCCTTTTCTTTCACCTCCTAGGCAGCTACATTAGCCAGTTGTATTTCTTACATGGTGCTGGTGGAAAACAGGGTGTAGGAGGAGGGTGCAATATGCATGGCTTTACACATATATGAAGAAAGTGTTGATGACAGTATAGGCATGTGTACCTAAATGCATACCTGCAGTAAACCCCCCCCCCCGACACACACACATATTCACACATGCAGGAGATGGGCATTAATTCACAGGCACATAAATACAAAATTTCCTTCACTAAATTGTTTGCACAAACAAAATCTCACACATCTGCCCTCACACGTAACTTGGTCATTAGTGTGTTTGTATCTGTCTCTATGGGAAAAATGAACACCAAAACACTACACAACATATCACCTGTTATATGAACACAGGCAATTCTTTTAAACACCACTCTCTATGGTCCACGGTCTAGATACTCGTGTGTGCGTGTGCGCGCGGTGGTGCTCACACAAAAGCACAAACACAGATGTAAACACACATCCCCCTCATCCATTCACCACCTGCAGGTATCAACGGCGGCTCCTCATTGTTCGTCCTCAACCTCTCTCTGCTCCTCTTGCTTCTCCCCAGCGTGTGTTCACCTCTGTGGTTGCTATGCTCCGAGGTGCTGAAGTGGGTGATGTAATCTCCGCTGATACTTTTGTGTGCCCCCCCAATCCCCCCCAACCACCAACTGCTTCCCTGCCTTTGCCATCAGAATTCATGATGTCATGTTCTGTGCAGGCACAGAGGATCAATGAGTGCCCCCTAGTGGAACAGTCACACTCAATTATGTCTTTGTCTGAAATGCAAGGGTCGAGACGGAAAGAGTCCTGGATGCCGCCAATCAGAGTCGAACTGACCGTAGATTTGTCGTCGCTGTTCCATACGCAAATCAGCGCGTTTGTATTGCATTACCTGTTGAGCTTCAAAATCTTTGCACAAAGCCCCCCCCCCCCCCCATGCTGTTGTTTGTCTTGGCTGCTTGTTGGTCTGTCTTTGTGTTGTGTTGCCTGTGTGTGTGTGTGTTCCTGTCTCATCAGTTTGTTTACACGAGTGTCTGCATTTGTGTGTGTGATTATTCAATACCTGTCTTTGTGTGTGTGTGTGTGTGTGTGTGTGTGTGTGTGTGTGTGTGTGTGTGTGTGTGTGTATTCCTGTCCCATTATTCTCTTTATGTATGAGTGTCTGCATTTGCATCTGCATCTTAATTAAATATGTACACCTCTCTAACCATATTTTACATTAAGCTGGACATGAACTTTTCCTGTTTTGAAATGAAACCTTTCCATTTTGATTTTTGTGCCCAAGATTTCTTTGTCTCAAAGGAAGAATCTGCATGTGATGGAAATGTTGTATATTAAGATTTAAACCCTACAGGAGTGATGTTATACTGAAATGTGTGAGCTCTCATTTGTCACACATACTGTAGTAGCCTATGTGCATTACATGATTCCTGTGTAGTGTGCTCATATTGAAAATTTGCTCTGCTTCACTGACATCAACTTAAAACTAGTGAAAAGACATTTGTAAATGAAAACACGCCACAACAGTTATGTTTGTGAGGGGATTTTTTTCCTCTGAATTCTAACAGCTGGCCAATAGAATCAGTTGTTTGACCATGTTGACCTTTTATCAAATCCAATACGAAGGAATCAATAATGCTTGCAGTCCCATTACACTGTGTTGTACAATACAACAGTTGCAACGTTCCAACAGGAGACACTGTGTGATTGGGATTTTCCTGCAAGACAGGGGTAGATGGTAGACTTGTGGTGTTCCTTTCTTTGTAATGTAAATTTAACATTGACTTGCAAATCACGTAACACAGCATTTTTAGTGGATTGATAGATATTTAGCGAAGCATGACGTCACATACTTTCTTGATGACCGAGGAGAAGGCGTTGGCTCAATCCAGATGTGATCATATGTTCTTGCCGTGAATGACGTACTTTTTGAGAAATCAATCTTTAAACGTAAACTTTAACACACATCCAACACATTTTCCATTTCAATGCTCAATGCGTTTGCCCAGAGGTAGCATAAAACTACAATAGTGAATTTGTGGTGTTTTGAATTGAGTTTGAGGATTTTCTTTAGTGGTCGATATGATTTTGACTGACAGGCTGGATGGGCAGTGTGACTCTCAACAAAACTGTCATGGATCGAAACATGTTCTTTACAAAAACCTGTTTAGTAATATGTCAGTGAGTCTGGGTGGTGTAGCGGTCTATTCCGTTGCCTACCAACACGAGGATTGCTGGTTTGAATCCCAGTGTTGCCTCTAGCTTGGTCGGGTGTCCCTACATACACAATTGGCCGTGTCTGTGGGTGGGAAGCCGGATGTGGGTATGTGTCCTGGTTGCTGCACTAGCGCTGCCTCTGGATGGTCGGGGTACCGGTTCAGGGGGGAGGGGGAACTGGGGGGAATAGTGTGATCCTCCCACATGCTACATCCCCCTGGCAAAATTCCTCACTGTCAGGTGAAAAGAAGCGGCTGGCGACTCCATGTGTATCGAAGGAGGCATATGGTAGTCTGCAGCCCTCCCCGGATCGGGAGAGGGGGTGGAGCAGTGACCGGGATGGCTCAGAAGAGTGGGGTAATTGTCTGGATACAGTTGGGGAGAAAAAGGGGGAACCCCCCCCCCCCAAATTTGGGGGAAATATATATGTGTGTGTGTGTGTGTGTGTGTGTGTGTGTGTGTGTGTGTGTGTGTGTGTGTGTGAGTGAATATTACTTCTGCAGCCACATGAAGTGTGTAGTCATCTTTTTTTGGACTGAAGTGCTGTTTTAATTTTGGGATTTTTTTGTTTGGCCCCCAAACTTTTTATAACTTGAAACTGAAGGGTTCCATCACACATTGCTGGATTTTTTTCTTTTTATGTTTTGCTACCTGAGATTCATATACAAATATCTCCAACAACACCAGTTATTCCGTCCTCAAAGTTATCACTCTCAGGAAAGTCTTAAGAGCACTTAAAACTAATGGTGTGAGCCTTAATGTCAGAGTAAGCTTCTGTTTTCATTTGGATATATGGTCTCATAATGAAACCTTTCATGCATCTGGCTCTGCTTTCCAGACTTGCATAGAAACAGTTGGCTTGCATGATGTACAGCTGAAAGTCAACAGGAATTAGAATAAATCATGCCAGAGTCCTTCCAAGGTATTTAATGGTTTCATCTCCATTAATTTGACCGCCCATCCCTGGTCTCTACCCTCCCAGCCTGGCCGAGGTACCGGATACTGCACGTCCTGGACATTGGTCAGTATAACCTTGAGATTTCCAATGCCGAGCTGTCTGATGACTCCTTGTACGAGTGCCAAGCCACTGAAGCCGCCCTGCGCTCAAGGAGGGCGAAACTCAACGTGCTCAGTAAGTAAAGCGGTTGGGATAATGGTGCCCACAATGCATTTCTGAAAACAAAATTATACACTCTTATTTGACCGGGTTGGTCTGAGATCATTGGGGAGCCGGTAAAGACAGGCGTATGCTGCATATCAGGGCACAGATTTATAAAGGGGGGGGTAGTGGTGGATGATTGAGTGACCATAAACATTCATTGTAAGCTTTAAAATCAAAAGGTGAGCCAGAATCTTTGCATGGATGTGCAGTGTACTCAGGGGATGTGGGACTGAGTGGTACTTACCATAGAAATACGTTTTGTATGTTGCTTGGAAAATTTGTCTTGCAGCCTAAGCAGCACAGTTTTATATAGTTACAAATAATGTGTATTTCCAAATAAACATACATCAGCATAAACATATGGACATTAAACCCTTAACATCGTCACAGAAGTCTAATGTGTTGTGCAGCCTTATTGTTTATGGTTTATGAGGATCCCCATTACCCAGCGCCACAGTGGCAGCCGGTCTGTTACTCTATTAACTCTATCATCTCCATTACAAACCAACAGATACACCACACATTAATTTATTCAGCAACACAAATTATGCATTAAGGATAAGTCAACAGGAAATAACGTTTTAAAAAGAGGAAAAAAGCAACCGTGTGTATGTTTTCACACGTGCACGACCTGTATCTGTGTGTCTGTGTCTGTGCATCTGTGTGTGTAATCGAGTGCAAGTCCATGCGTGTCTGTATGTAGAAACGTGTGTGTGTGTGTGTGTGTGTGTGTGTGTGTGTGTGTGTGTGTGTGTGTATGGTAATGCTTGTAGGTTTGTATCCGGTGTGCCAGTGGTTGTGCACATGCGTGAATGTGCATTTTTTTGTGTGGTGTTTGGTTTTGTTTTTTTGTGTGTGTGTGTGTGTGTGTGTGTTTGTATGAATATATGTATGTATGGTTGTGTGTGTGTGTCTCTAATCTCCTTCACATTTGCCCCTCCTCCAGTCCCGCCGGAGGACCCGATAATCGATGGCACCCCAGAGCTACTTCTGATGGCAGGGACGCCATACAACCTGACCTGTGTGACCCGTGGTGCAAAACCCGCCGCACACATTCAGTGGACCAAAGACGGAGTTGGTCTGGAGGGGGCCCATCAGTCCACGGTGACTCTCAAACATACACATACAAATATGCATAAATTCATGTCTTAGGTGCACGTACACACCCCTGCAAGTACACACGTGCAGATATAGAAGAACACACACACTGTGTGTGGTAAGGCAGTGTATTAGAAGGACACACGGGGGGGGGGGGGGTATTCTGGTACACTGTGTTGGATTCATCAAATCAAACACCAACTTAAGCAGACCTGGCATTCAATCGCTCAGTCTTTTTCAGGGAAAACAGGAGTTCAATTTTTCTCAAGGGATTTTCAGGGGTCAATTCGCACAAGGTAAAGAAGGGCTCCCCGCTCTGTCTGCTCAAACACACACGTGTAAATAGTCAGAAGTCAATAAGAAACGTGCATCCGGTTGACTAGGTGGGCCACTCAGGAGTTTACCTGCCTCTAAACCAATGCACAAACTACACTCCACCTGCTACACACATGTACAGGGCTGCACTATGCCGCATTTATGTGGTGTTATGTGGGAATGGCATGCCAAGTCGGGTACACGGTGTCCGAAAGTCTGAGAAATTTCCGATATCCGAATTGCCGAGTTGTGACGTAAATGTAGCCTTTCATCACCCGGGAACATGGTGGTTGGAACAGTCAGTTGTAAGAAGACAGAGTTACCACATTAAAAGAAATCTAGAAACATTTCTTGTTCTCTTTGTTATCCAGTAAAAACTCATAACAGCTCTGTAAATATCTTTTAAATGCAAAGCGCAGCCACAGCAGCATTAGCTTTTTGGACTAGCATCATCACGTTTTCTCCTCCCAGCCAATTGTGCATGAACGCTGACCAAGTTGGAGGCAAAACATACTCAGAGTTCCTGAGGATCACATTAGTGCAGCTCTGTACCTATCCAAATACTACTATAGTGCGCCCCCCCCCCCCCCACTGTGGTAGTATTTGGGTCGGTGAAGCATCACTACCAGAGGACCATGATGCAATCATAAAATTTTTTTCAAAGGGTGTCCGGGTAGCTTAATGGTCTATTCTGTTGCCTGCCAATGCGGGGATCGCCAATTCGAATCCCCGTGTTACCTCCGGCTTGGTCGGGCATCCCGACAGACACGATTGGCCGTGTCTGCAGGTGGGAAGCTGGATGTGGGAGTGTGTCCTGGTCGCTGCACTAGCACCTCCTCTGGTCGGTAGGGGCGCCTGTCCGGGGCAGGGGAGGGAGAACTGGGGGAATAGCGTGATCCTCCTACATGCTACGTCCCCCTGGTGAAACTCCTCACTGTCAGGTGAAAAGAAGCAGCTGGTGACTCCACATGTATCGGAGGAGACGTGGTAGTCTGCAGCCCTCCACAGATCAGCAGAGGGGGTGGAGCAGGGACCGGGATGGCTTGGAAGAGTGGGGTTATTGGGCAGATACAATCGGGGAGAAAAGGGGGGGGGGTCCAAAAAATATTTACAAAAAACGTTTTCAAAATAAAAATTTCTAAGTAATGAACAGTCAAGATTTCCTCAGCTGTGCAGTCAAGGAGGCTATATGTGAATAACCTGCAGTAAACAAATCAAAAATATAAACTTGCAGTTGTGCATGTGGCACCAATTAGGTGCCTTTCCTCATCTTTAGAGAGCTGAGTTCCTCTGTCAAGCTGTCGGGCACAGTAACAGGACAGGTACACAGGCTCAAGTAATTCATTATTTACTTTAACTGAAGTCAACAGGAGCTACATTAAAGCTAATGATCTCCCTTGATGGGATCCGCTACCTAGAGAAAAGGGAAATGGACTTGAATTGCCAGTCAAAAAAAAAAAGTCTTTCTCTGCCAATACAAATTTGTAATGGACGTCACTGGCTTTTTCCATTTCATTTGGTTAATTGGTACTCAAGCTGGCCTAATTTTAAATGTGTTGTGTATTCTGAGTCTGAGTTATATTTCCTAGGATGAATTTTTGACTTGATGATATTGGTTTCAAGGTCACATCTCTTTTTTAAAGTCTGAAATATTGATCAGGAAAAAAAGAAAAGAAAAAAACAGAAAAAAAGGTTCCAGGGCTGAATACTGCCAGATGCTTTTCAACGTTACAGGTCTGCCTCTCACAGTACCACATAATATCGCGAGGAAAACTGAGACGGAGACACACAGCCATGTCAGATGGAGCACGTACAGATGATAAAGACAGCGACAGGCCAAACGTTCCATTCAAATAAAGTGACACTTATGCTCAGTGGAACAACGTTGCAAAAAAAATTGGAGAATCAGTCTAGCACGAGTTCAGACAAATTAAAGTCGTTCTTTATCACAGTCAGCTAAGTCTTCCTTTAGCGTAATGATAAAACACACCATAGATTTTATCACTCCAGGTTTTAAAGACATTAAATGCTGAGACTTCGATATTAATTGATTAAAAAAAAAATCCTGTCGGGCGTCCGGGTAGCATAGCAGTCTATTCCGTTGCCTACCAACACTGAGATCGGCGGTTCGAATCCCCATGTTACCTCCGGCTTGGTCGGGCGTCTCTACAGACACAATTGGCCGTGTCTGCGGGTGGGAAGCCGGATGTGGTATGTGTCCTGGTCGCTGCACTAGCGCCTCCTCTGGCCAGTTAGGGTGCCTGTGCGGGGGGGAGGGAGAACTGGGGGGAATAGCGTGGTCCTCCCATGTGCTACATCCCCCTGGCGAAACTCCTCACCGTCAGGTGAAAAGAAGCAGCTGGCGACTCCACATGTATCGGAGGAGGCATGTGGTAGTTTGCAGCCCTACCCGGACTGGTAGAGGGGGTGGAGCAGTGACCAGGATGGCTCAGAAGAGTAGGGTAATTGGCTGGATACAATTGGGGAGATAAAGGGAGAAAAAAAAATCCTGCCCAGTGTACACCATTTTGGAATGAAGTTTTATAACCATGGTTTTGTGCAGCTCAATGGGCAAAGATGAGCACTAACACTGCCAGAGTAAGAGGCACCGCTGCTGGGTAGACTATATATCAAATGTGTATGCATAATGCTATTGTAAAACACTGTGGATTACAAAGTCCAACGATGACGTATGTACGCGCACAACCCACACAACATGGACTTTCTGTCTGATGCCGTTTCACGCCTTGGCAAAAAAAACCCAAAAACAAACAGGTAGCACACATGCAGACAAACATATATTTGGCAGTATATGTAAATACTGTTGCACCATTGGATACCTTCACAATGCAAAAACAAAATGCTGTCTGTGATGTTATATGCATTCACATGCCCCCGCTCACCCACATGCATACACGCTCTCATGTGTTCCCCACACTGAATCATGCCTGCAAGCGCACATCCTGCTCACATATGCATGCTCACGCTCTAATATGCACACATAAGCACCAGCAAACATTGACTTACACACACTCAAACAGATGTTTTTACATCTCACTCTGCCAGCTTGACGCACACACACACACACACACACACACACACACACACACACACATACTTGTGCATATTACATGGCACACTTAAATATACTGTGCTACTGACCACACATTTACAAAGTGAATGGTGTTCAAACTTGTACGCCAGATTTTTACTTTAGTTGCCAACATTTTTCTGTCTTTCTTTGTCAGCTTCAAAAAATCCACAGAAATTGTCGTTTACATTGGTACTCTAGATGTTTTCCTGAAATTTGACATGATATTAACCTCTCAAAGCCAAGTCCCGACAGTAGTGTTTTTAGGCGGTGGTGACGATGTTGGGGTTAACGTGCTAAACTTTCTCGCCTCCTCTATACTTGTTCTTTTAAGTGAATGCCTAGATTTCTTCTGACTCACTTGAAGGGACTGAAATGGTAGGAAAAAATGTGGATCTTAATTATAGATTTGAGCTCTGGAAATAAAACAGAATAATAGAAAAGCAATTTTAAAATTCAGTAGAATTCACCTTTTAAAAAGAATCCCAATTCTCTAAATGCTCTTCGTCTTCTCTCCTCCTTAAGTCTAAACTGAACTTTTTTCCTTCTCTCTTATCTCTCTCCGTTCCCTCATTGACCTATTTCTTCCCTTAATGTGTCCTCCTTCCCTCCTCTTCTCTTCTCTCCTCCCCTCTACCCAATCCTCCTTCCTGTTCTGCATCTCCTCTCCTCTCGTGCTCACATCTCCTGCCTTCCCTTCTTTCAATTTCTTCCCTTCTTTCTTTCCCTATGCCCCAATTGCCAAACCTTTTCCCTCTTAATACCCCGCTCTTTCTTTCTTTCTTTTTCTTTCTTTCTACCTTTTTTCTATCTTTCTACCTTCCTTTTTTCTACCTTTCTTTCTACCCCTCTTTCTTTCTTGTTACCTACCTCACTCTGTATGTCTTTCTGCCTTATCCTTCCCCACAAACAGGAAGTGTTACCAGACAGGAAGAGGGTGACCACCAGGAGCTACCTACCCATCACACCTGTCGACACAGACACCGGACGCAACTTCAGTTGCGTGGCCAGCAACCCAGCCGTGCCCCTGGGCAAACGAGCCACTCTCACCCTCAATGTTCACCGTAAGTCTCCCCCTTCATCTTGCAAATACATGTTTGGGGAGGCCCATCCAAAGGAATTGAATCAAGTGCAACTGGACTTGGTATATATCTGTGAAGACGTTTTGCCTGTCATCCAAGAGGCTTCATCAGTTCGTGCCTTTCTGACTAGACGTCTTCACGGATATATACCAAGCTAGTCAGACTAGCTTGGTCTAGTCAGAAAGGCACGAACTGATGAAGCCTCTTGGATGAGAGGTGAAACGTCTTCACGGATATATACCAAGTCCAGTTGCACTTGATTCAATTCCTTTGGATAACCATGACCTGGATGAATGAGAACATTCACAGACATGTTTGGGGAGGGTAGTTATGGATAGGGATTGTATATTTTGTGTTGGACAACTTGTTTTTTCATTTGGATACCAAATGAGGAGTTTACTTTGTGGGTAAAAATGCAATGACTCAACATTAGGACTGGCATCCATTCAGTTTGGAGCACGCTCATTTTAGAATTTTTTTTCTTTTTTTAAAGATCCAGTCCAATGAAAATCATGTTTTTCAGTCTCACATTTTTGACACATGGTTTTGTTAATGTGAAATTACCCAATATGTTAGAGCTGCTGTTGTGAAAATATGACCAAACCCCCTTGAGAAACTATCCTCCTGGTTGTCAACATAACTAAACTGTTTCAGTTAGCCAATCTGCCCCTGATAATACATTATATCACCTTATACCCTGATTTGATTGGAGAATCAGTTGAATTGCCATCATCAGTCAGTTGCTCTGTTTCCAAATAGTTGCCTAGCAACAGCATTCAGGTTAGTAAGCTAGCCTGCTATCAAAGTAGAGCCTTGTGACCTCAGGGTCACACCCCCTCAAACTCCAGAGAATTGGCTATACTTATAGAAGGTATGCTGAAACAGTTATAACAAATCAAATGCTATTTCTCAGGCTGAAACAAATGACACTCCTAACATTGCACAATAACCCTGTCTGACTGAATTAAAACCATTGGACTAGATCTTTAAACTTTTCTAACACTGGGCCTCATTCATCAATCGTTCGTACATAGTATGTACAAATTTGTTCTTACACACCCATGGAATTTTTTTAGCCCTGAAATTTGCCTCCGAGACCAGTGTAGAACCTGGGTAACCCCTGAATTTAGACACCAGTTGGCTAACACGGATGTCTTTGCAAGCCTGGGTGATTATTCGTTGCAGAAGGTAGACGATATATGTTCGGGGGAAGGAACTCCAAATAACCATCAGGCTTTGCTCTGACTGTCAGACAATCTTGAGCTAAAAAAATTCAGTGGGTGTGTAAGAACAAATTTGTACGTGCGAACGATTGATAAATGAGGCCCATTGATCATAAATGACATTGATGTACGGTGAGGCCTAGTCATTACTCTCTAGCCCTTCAGTGTTAACCTCTGCCAATTCCCCCACACACAGGAATTTATACTGCAAAATGTCTTGTGATGAAATATTTCATCCAGCCCCCCCCCCCATGTTTGTGGATGCAGAGTTTTTCCATGTTTGTTGACCTACTGAAGTTTGCCTGAGCAAGACAACAATATGCTACGAGCGCCGAGGCCACAGTTTTATGGCCAACGCACCACTCTTTCTTCCTTGAGGAAAAGAGATTGAAAAGAGTGTTTCCTGTCATAGGTCCATAAAGTATTTCATTAGAAGAATCAGATTCAGATTTATTGCCATGTACAAGAATATACAAGGAATTTGTTTTGGTATGTTGGTGCAAGAGGGAAAAATTAATGGTAAATAGTACAGATAAAAATTAAAACGAATTATATATATATATATATATATATATATATATATATCAATACAGATACAGAAAAAAAAGTTTTAATACATTGCAGTACAGACCTGTTTCGTGCGTCGCACACTCATCAGCTGCTAATGTGGTTCAACAAAGAAACATACAGTTTACGTTGCCCAGCGTCACGTTCCTAGTTTCGGTTGGGCAGCAACCAATCAGATGAGGAAACATTTAAACTATAACAACCAATGGGGTAGGTATTTATGATGCACAGCAACCAATGGAGGGGAAGAAAACATTACACCCAATGGGTTAAGGGACTGAGGCTTGTTTTGAAAAGCATTTAGGGCCCAGGGCACTGTTGAAATGTTGTACGTTTAAAATATAACAAGGTCATTTATGTGAATCATATTGTGGGGTGGTGTTGAGGCATAGTTGGAAGGACAGGCAGTTAAAATATATATGAAAAAACCCTCTAATAAATGTCACATGTGTATCATCTAATGGGGGGGGATAATAAAGACATTTTACTTATAGTTACAAAGGAAATACACATTAGCAGCTGATGAGTGTGCGATGCACGAAACAGGCCTGTACTGCAATGTATTAAAACTTTTTTTTTCCTGCATCTGTATTGATATTCCACTCCTCATTAGTTGAGCACTTATAACAACACCATTGACGGTTTCAGAAAAAAAAATAACAAAACGCATCCCCGCGACCCTGAGTAAGGATAAGTGGTTTGGATAATGAATGAATGAATATATGTGTGTATATATATATATATACACACACACACACACACACTTATATATATATATATATATATATATATATATATGATAAAATAAAAATGAAAGTAAGGCGCAATCAACACTGGTTCAGATTTGAAAATGAGACCACATCGCAGCCTCTGATGCCCGGTACTGGGTGGCAGGAGCTGTATTTGCAAGAAGATAGATTAGAGTTTTAAGAAGTTATTTAAAGAATAAGAGTTATTTACAGGATTATGCAGGCTGTCCATATACAGAGAGCACTGTAGGGAAGATAAAAAGGTGTGTGTGTGTGTGGGGGGGCAATGTGAGGATCTGTGGGTGTCTGGGGGCTTGTTAAGGCCTACTGCTGTAGGGAAGAAGTTGTTCTTGTGGCGCGAGGTTCTGGTTTGTATAGACCTTAGCCTCTTGCTAAAGGGGAGTGTTTTGAAGAGACCATGGCCTGGGTGGGACACGTTGGCCATGATCTTTCCTGCTCGCCTCAGTGTGCTGGAGGCATACAGGTCATGGAGGGATGGCAGGTTGCAGCCAATCACCCTCAGCAGAGCAAATGATATGCTGCAGTCTGCCGTTGTCCTTGGCAGTGGCAGTAGCATACCAGATAGTGATGGAGGAGGCAAGGATAGATTCAATGATGGCAGTGTAAAAGTGCACCATCATTGGCTTTGGCAGGTTAAACTTTTTCAGCTGTTGCAGAAAGTATAACCTCTGCTGTGCCTTCTTGATGAGGGAGCTGATGTTCAGTTTTCACTTGAGATCCTGGGTGATGATGGTGCCCAGGAAGCGGAAGGATTCCACTCTGTCGACTGGGGAGCAACACAGGGTGATAGAGGAAGGTGGGGCTGGATACTTTCTGAAGTCCAGAACCATCTGAACTGTGTTTAAAGTGTTAAGCTCCAAGTTGTTTTGGCCACACCAGGACACCAGATGGTCAGTCTCCTACCTGTAGGCAGACTCATCCCCACCAGATATGAGGCCAATAAGGGTGGTGTTCTCAGCAACCTTCAGGAGCTTGACTGACTGTTGACTGGAGGTGTAGCTGTTCATATACAGGGAGAAGAATAGAGGGGAAAGGGGCACAGTCTTGAAGGGAACGAGTGCTGATGGTCCGGGAGTCAGAGACGTGTTTCCCCAGCTTTACGTGCTGCTTCCCGTCAGGTCATCGATCTGACTGCTGTATTATTCATAAGACAATTGTCATTTGAATTTTCTTTTTTATAAATTTATTTCTGATTTTTCCCTTTTTTCTCCCAATTTAGTGGCCAATTGATCCCTATTTTAATTCAAACACCCACCCTCGTATTGCATGCGTTCGCCAACTGCATCTCTCCGGCCGGCAGTCTCGAAGGAAAGCGCCTCCCCACTTTCGTGACAAGGCGAATCCAAGCCGAACCACTGTTTTTCCGACACTCACAGAGACGCATTCACATGACGAACACAAGCCGACTCCGCCCCCCTCCCGAAGACAGCGTTGCCAATGATTGCTGCTTCATCGAGTCCGGCCATAGTCGGATCTGACGAGACCGGGGTGCGAACCCCAGTCCCCAGTGGGCAACTGCATCGACACCAAGCCGATGCTTAGACCGCTACGCCACCGCGGACTGTCATTTGAATTTTCAGTAGTGAGAAATGAGACCCTGACCTGAACGAGGTTGGAAATTATTAGGGGTAATGCAGGGGGCAAAGTGTCAGTACAAGTGCAGTGTGACTTAAAGGCTGATCAGGGCAGCAAGCCAGAATAAAGAGTATTTATGCATGCTAATTAATCCAGGTAAGAAAATCACAGAAAGTTGAATCATTTCATCTGGGACACATTTTGTGAGAGAGAAACGTTTCATCACTCACCTCTTCAGTCTCAAATGACTGCAGGTATCCCCACTGTTATAAACAAAACAGTGATGTAACGACTGAAAATATGAAACCAATCATTGTTGTCGGTTGTTACAGCACTGTATGGTTTATAAGGGTGGGGATACCTGCCGTCAGTTGAGACTGAAGAGGTGAGGTCGCTTAGATGAGTGATGAAACGTTTCTTTCTGAATAAACAGTGTCCAGATGAACTGATTCAACTTTCTGTGACCGGATAGATATTTGACTTTGATGCAGAGAAATTTATAGTTGATTTTGTTAATTATTAATCTTTATAGTGACTACTGACACCACAAAACATCAGTGAGATGCAAGGAAAAAGAAGCTTTATACTTACTGTATGACTCAATGTTGAAGCCAAATAAAAATAGGCCCACTCCAAATTGCACTATGTGATAAATCATTTATTATTTATAAGTCAATTCCCTGGCATTACAGTATAATACTGTTTTGTGGTGTTATGATCACAGATAGAAAATGCCGGTTGCAGATTGCAGAAGTCTGTGCACATTTCTGTGTGCATGCAGTCAATAGAAAATATCGTACGCCTCTCTCTCGCTCTCTCTCTCTCGTTCTCTGTCTCTCTCTCTCTCTCTCTCTCTCTTTCTCTGCCCCCCCCCCCCCCAAACAAGGGAACAGGAAATATGACAGACCCCAAATCCTGCATTAAACCATGTGGTTTACAAACAGCCTTAAGTGACCTAATAAAAGCAATTACAAAATAGACAAAGGCAAAATACATCCCTGGCTCCTACAACTGCTGTTTAGAATAAGTCGACACGGTTGGACACATTCACACTGTGGGGCTGCCCCTGTATAACCATGATCTCCAACTGTGGCTGGCCACTGAGCAGTTACACCGCAGCAAATGGGGATTAGTTGCCTCGCTCAAGGGAACCTTGCCAAAAGGTTTTAGGGGATGGTAGAGTGCCACTCATTCAGTTTCCCCATACATAATTTCTGGAATATAAACCAAAATCCTTGCAGTCATACAAATGCCTTCCCATAACCTCCAGGTGCCCGTGTGTGTTGTATTTAAATAAAGATATGAGTTAGCTGAGCTCAAGCCTGCTTTGATATAGCCCAGTGACACCATTTATCTTTGAGTGACCTTTATGGTGGTTGCATTGCAGATTTTCCCCATGAAATCAGGGTATGTATTTCATCCCTGGCTTCTGTATTTTCGCCTGCCTATGTGTATGGGGCAGCCCTCTGCGGTGGAAATCCTGCCTGAAGATTTTAGGCTCACAAAATCAGTAGCCTGTTTTCTATTAAGTCACTTCTTACAATTTGCTTTAATGTCAAGGCCTTTTCATAGTGTTCAAGTTTTACTTTCTTGTCATATACATATAAAAAGTACCATGTACCTTCAAATGCAGTGAAGTGTATATGCCCTGGCTCTCTCAGCCCTTAAAACTATATATAAGGAAATAATGAAGAATAACAAAGACAATAACTAGCAAATCAGAATTCCCACAAAATAATGAATCAATGAAAGTTAAGTAAACCACCTACTGTTCATTATTCTGACCGCCTGGGGGTAAAAACTGTCTTTTTTAAAAAAAAAATTTCTCCCCTTTTCTCTCCAATTGTACCTGTCCAATTCCCCCACTCTCTGAGCTGTCCCAGTCGCTGCTCCACCCCCTCTGCCAATCTGGGGAGGGCTGCAGACTACCACATGCCTCTCTGATACATGTGGAGTCACCAGCCGTTTCTTCTCACCTGACAGTGAGGAGTTTCGCCAGGGGGACGTAGCACGAGGGAGGATCACGCTATTCCCTCTCGTTCCCCCTCCCCCCCGAACAGGTGTCCTGACCGACCAGAGGAGATGCTAGTACAGCGACCAGGATACATACCCACATCTAACTTCCCACCTGCAGACACAGCCAATTGTGTCTGTAGGGACTCCTGACCAAGCCGGAGGTAACATGTTGGTAGACAACGGAATAGACCACTACGCTACCTGGACACCCCCGGTAAAAACTGTCTTTGAGGTAGTTGGTTTGAACTCTGATGCTCTGCGAGTGTCTTGAGGAAGGAGTGAGACCAGTCCATGTGCTGGGTGGCTGGTGTCCTTCATGATACTTGGGGCCTTCCTTCTGCAGCAGGTGGTGTACATGTCCTGAAGCCCTGGACCTGTGGCAGTGCTGTTCCTATGATTTTTTTTTTAAACTGTTTTTACTGTCCTTCTCAGTTGTTTGTGGTCCTGTTCAGTCATGTTGCCAAACCACACTAGTATGCTTCCAGTACGCTCTGTATGGTAGTCTGATAGAAACTGACCAGGGTTTTTTTTGGACGTTCTGAATTTTTTTTAAAGACATCTAAGAAAGTATAGTCTCTGTTGTGACTTAATGACACAGTTGGTGTTTAGAGACCAGGAGGTTCTTCACAATTTCAACAGCGACATTGTTGATGCAAACTGGTGTCTGAACTGTTTTGGACTTCCTCAAGAACAACAATTATCTCCTTTTTTTCTCATCATTTAGGGAGAGGTTGTTACCTGACACCATATGGATAGGTCTCTCACCTCCTTCCTATAGACATCTTCACTGTTGTCATTTACCAGTCCAGTTACTATGGTGTCATCTGTGAATGTCACTATGCTGTTATGATATTTGGCAACACTGTCATGTGTGAACAGACTGTAGGGTAAGGGACTGAGGCAACAACCCTGTGGTGCTCCTGTGTTGAGAACTATGGTAGATGAGCAGCTGGTACCTGCTCTCACTGTCTGAGGTCTGCCTGTCAGAAAGTCATATAACCAGATGGAATTACAAAGGCCAAGGTCCCTAAGTTTTAACACCAATTTAGATGGTACTGTGGTATTAAATGCAGAGCTATAGTCAATAAACAACATTCGGACATAGGTGTTTTTTTCTTCAAGATGTTTTAACACAGTATGCAGAGCCAATGGCACTGCATCTTCCACAGATCTATTTGACTGATGAGCAAACTGTAGTGGATCAAGCTTGGCAGGAATGTTAAGATTTATGCATGTCTTAACTAATTTTTCAAAGCATTTCATTATTACTGAATCAAACCAACAGGTCCATAGTCATTAAGACAGGATACAGGGGATTCTTTTTGTTTTTGTTTTTTGATACAGGCACAATAGGGGTTTTCCTAAAGCATGTAGGAATCACACCGAGGGACAATTACAGATTAAAAATGTCTGTAAAAAGTCAATAATTGGCTAGATCTGGTCTTAAGGACACGAGGCCTGGGGTACCATCTGGGCCAGCAGCTTTGTGTGCTTTGAAAGATTTAATAACCTTACTCACGTCATTCTCTGTCACTTGATGTGTTACCTTGTTGAGTGAGTGCCCAACAAGGTTCTGTGTATTGTGTGGTGGTCCCAAGTCACACTAAAAGCAGGCATAGAACCTGTTAAGGTCATCCAGGAGTGAAGTGGTGGTGTTGGTAAAACTGCCTGGCTTGGGTTTGTAGTCCGTTATCATTTGCAGTCCCTGCCACATGCGCCTGGAGTACCCACCATTGTAATGCTGTTCTAGTTTATCCCGGTATTGGTTTTTGGCTGACTTGATGGCTTTCCTCAGTGTGTACCGGGCTTCCTTGTAGCAGTCCTTATCCCTGGCTTTAAAAGCAGCAGTCCTTTATTTTAGTCTCAGCCGAATGTTGCTATTGATCCAAGGTTTCTGATTCGGATAGGAGCAGATGGTTTGAGTGGGAATACAGATGTCCGCACCGGATTTAACATAGTCAGTAACTATATCGGCGTATTTGTTCAGGTTCAGATGGTTCCTAAAAACCAACCAGTCTTGAATTAAAACAACTCTGAAGTTTTAGCTCATTTTCCACCGACCAGCACTGTACTGTCCTCAAGGTAGGTTCCCCACTCTTAACTTTATGCTTGTAAACCGGTAGTAAGAGCATGTATGAATGGTCCGGTTTCCCAAAATAAGGTTTTGGAATAGACATGTACGCTCCCTTGATAGTGGAGTAGCAGTGATCCAAGACATTGTCACCCCTGGTCTGCCAGCTGACATGCTGGAATTATTTAGGTAGCACCAATTTGAGGTTACAATGATTGAAGTCCCCCGCCACAATGGAAATAGCCTGTGGATGCTGTTTCCTCATAGCCGCTGACTGCGCCATAGAGCTCTTCCAGAGCTACTGTATTGTTGGCTTGTGGTGGAATGAACAACAGTTGCAGTAACAACAGGATGGAGGGGGATTCCCGTGGTAGATAAAATGTCAACACTTGATTGTAAGAACCATTCTAACAATGGTGAACAGGACTGGGAGATTACTTCCACATCGGTGCACAACGAGTTGTTAACCAGAAAACATACTCCCCCACTTTTACCTTGCCGATTGTTTCACACAAGGGGTCCAGTCGGTTCACGGAGAAGACGTCAGGCTCTATGACTCTGTCCGGGATGTTCGAGGTCAGCCAGGTCTCGGTAAAACAGAACACGCATCAATCCCTCATGTCGGGTTGGGTGGTAGTGGAGTTCATCTAGCTTGTTACCAACAGATTGTACATGCTAGAAAATGCTAGGGATGGAAGGTCGAGTCGGGGGACACCGTAGCCTAGCCAGGACCCTGCCTTGTCTTCCGTGTTTCTACCCGTATTGGCGTCGTTTGCTGGTGCGCCAAGATACTGTAGGGCTGTAAATGTCTTTTGGTATCTCTGGAGGTGCGCACAAGTCTGGAGCATTTAGTCTTAAGTCCAGTAAAGTCTGATGGTCATAAATGATCCTTGTAGATGTATGTGGGAGAAAACTAATAATTAATGCAAAAACTAATTCAAGGGATACAGAAGCTCGTAGCGTGTCGCCATCTTGTTTTGATCGCCAGCGTTTTACATTTATTTATTCATTATTTTTAAAATTTGTATATATATATGAAATAATTATTTGTTAATTTATTTATATTAATATTTAGTCCTCTTCATCGATTTTTCTCTTTTATCCTTGTATTTCTAAGTCCATCTTTTAACTCTTACGGTGATTTGTGTCAATTTTAAGTCTTTTGCTTTTATATTGTTTTGGACAGCACCAACCTGGTTTTGAAAAGTGGTATTCAAATGAAGCTTATTATAATATAACAACAACAATATAATAATAATGATGAATAATAAGTATTATTATTACAGATCCTCCTACAGTGACCCTGTCCATCGAGCCGCGCTCCGTCCTGGAGGGGGAGAGAGTCACCTTTACCTGCCAGGCCACTGCCAACCCTCCCATCATGGGATACAGGTCTGTACACCCTGGATACTGTACAATAATACAGTCACCTAAGTCCCTGGCAGCCTGACATCTCCCACAGTGCCTGGCCTGTTGCTGAAAAAAAAATCATAAATAACTGATGGCACATTATTTTAGTTTAAAAGTAATGTTATTTTTTCATCCTGGTTAATTTATTATGAATGCAAAACCCAAAATTGACAAAGGCTTCCTTTATTGCCATCAAAAATCACCTCACCATGATTTTTAGTGTGACTAATCAGGCCAACAAAAACAGCGTTAATGTCATTTGTTACCCTCGTACTATTATAACAAACTTCCCTCCCAAGTATTAGTGTTCTACTTAATGTTGGTGGTGTGTGTGTGTGTGTATGTGCGTGTGCCCTCCAGGTGGGCTAAAGGGGGCGTGCTGCTAGAGGGGGCCAGGGAGAGTGTGTTTGTGACCACGGCAGACCACTCCTTCTTCACAGAGCCTGTCTCCTGTCAGGTGTTTAATGCAGTGGGAAGCACCAATGTCAGCATCCTGGTGGATGTACACTGTAAGTAGTTCTGTCACAATGAAGGCGGGTCTGGACTTTTATCGACTTCACTGTCTCTCTTCCTGTCAGCGAATGAAGTTTTTTTTTTTTTTGGCGCATGTTCAGTCACAAGGTCACCTTCCCTTCCCGTTTTACTTTTTCCTCTGTTCACAAGGAGGAGCCCTCACATTAACCTGTTCTCTATTGAGTCGTCCCACCCACCCTGCCAAATCATCCATCTGTCAGCCAACACTGTACACTTTCCCCTCTATTCAAATTTGCCAATAAAACAATTCCCCCTTGTTGTCGTTTTACTGTAATGCACCTTTTCACTCCACCGATGCCTCACCGCCAACAGCATCATTAACCATACACAGAGTAGATACGGTCCCACACAGATCTGGCCAGCCTGGAGAGCTTTCCGTGCTTTTCCCTGGTGCACATCGCGCCCCTCCTTCCTGTCCCCGCCCCGCTCCCTCACGGTATCGACCAGCCGGCAGTGGCCCCGCCCGGCACGCCATGCTGTCTGTGGCACACACAAAAACTCCCTGTCCTTGCCCACGACCCAGCACTCCCTCACAGCATCGGTCCGCTCCGCCTCTCCTTCCTCCTGTCTCTTCATCTGCGCCAGTCAGCTGTCTCTGTCCCTCTTGTCCATCTGCATTCATCTCCACCTGGTATGGAGAAGGTGGTGAGGCTCCGGCTGCTATGTTGGTTCAGGAGCCTGCCTGGTGGTGGCTCAGCAGGGAGGATAAAGGCTCTGCAATCAGGCCAACTCGCCTCAGGTGTGTCCTCCCCGCTGGCGCTAACAAGCCCCACCCCCACTGCCACAGTATTTTTCCTAACAGGGTTATTGGGGTCACTGACAAAGCACAGGCTATATTGCAGCTCAAGTTGTGTATCCTTATTGAAATATGTGGTGTCTGGATGAATTGTATTGCATTTATTCATTTGGCTCTTGTACCGTATTAATGTGTTACGCTCCATGAATCTTTAAACAATGAGATGAGTTATATTCTTTGCTTAACCTGTCTCTCCCTCTCTCTCTCTCTCTCTCTCTCTCCCATTTCTATTTCTATCCCATTGTCCCTCTCTCTCTCTCTCGCTCTTTCTCCCTGACTCTTCTCTCTCGCCCTCTGTCTTGTCTTTTTCTCACTTTTTTTTCATACAAATTGCTTTCTCTGTTTTTTCATCTCTATTCTCTCTCGTTTTCTCTTTTTCATTTATTTCACTCTAAGAAATGATGGTTGACATTCATAAATGTTTAGAGGCCGCAGAATGCAATATTTATGGTGGAATAAGGGGGGCTATTTGTTTATATTTAAATGCCAATTGTACCCCTGGGAGCTGGCTGGTGGCGCTGTAAATACACTTACTGTTATGTAGATTACCGGGTGTGTGTGTGTGTGTGTGTGTGTGTGAGTGTGTGTCAGAGGGGGTGAGAATTGATGACGTTTTTTTAGATGATTTTTGCTACCTCTTCCATTTTCGCATTCTGAGATCCCTCCAGAGAGAACATTAAAAGTATTTCTCTCTCTCTCTCTTTCTCTCTTTCTCTCTCTCTCTCTCTCTCACACACACACACAGTTGGTCCTATTCTGGTAGTGGAGCCCAGGCCGGTGACAGTAGATGTGGACTCTGATGTTACTCTGAACTGCAAGTGGTCCGGTAACCCTCCCCTCACTCTTACCTGGACCAAGAAGGGCTCCAGCATGGTAAGAACAAACCACTGAAACTGACATTGACCTTTTGGACCCCGGTGATGACTTTTACCCCAAAATTCTTAATCCCGTATTTACTTACACACTTTATATCTGTGCCTCTGATGGGCTGCAAGGCTGCAAAATACTTTCTCTGGTTGTCAATGTTAGTTATGTGAAGTTTTACTTTATTAATGCATTCGTTACAAAGTGGATTTGTCATTTTGCTGCCTACGTTGCCCATACAAGGAATAGCACAGCCTCAGCTGCGTGGCAATCACAAGCCATTCATACCAAACCCATTCACCCAACATGCTTGTCTCTGGACTACTGAAGAAATGAAATCCCGAGACTAAATACGTGGAAGGTTTTTACCTTTTGTCTGTACCTGTGAAATAATCTACAGGAAAAAAAAAATCTTAAACATTCACTATTAAGGATTTTTTTTTGATTTAGCACATTCAAAACAAAAAAAACAAAACACAAAGGCACAAAGTGTTTAGCAACAGAGGAAAATAAAAAAATAGAATATATCAATTAGATTAGACCAATTAATCAGCTAAAACAATAAAATTCAAAACCACAGGGAAAGGCAGACAAAATGCTGGCAGGGTACCTGCTGCAAAAAAACATGATGATAGAATCGTGATTTAAAGTTTTAAAGTTTTCGAGTGAAAAGGGATGCTCCTCGGGCCGTCCTCATTTCGTATAGCTGAACTTTGAAACATTAGCTAAATACAAAGTTAACAGTTTTACTCTTACCAAATAACTAGCAGCAGCTAGTAAAAGGCTGATGTAGTTAATGCTGTTAAAAAGTCACAAAGGAAATATGTCCCATGCAGAAAGTGTTCATTTGACTGTTGGTTGAGTAAAAGAAATACACGGGTACATACTGACTCCTGCTCGCTGCTGCAGTCCCAGGATAAATAGTCGGCACAGCGTCCGACTTAAAAACCAATTTCTTGTGAAAACCCAGTGATTTTGTATTAGGTTATGGAAACACTCCTCACTGAAATGAGCATTGCAGATACGCAGTCCCTCCAGGTTTGTAGGCATGTGAGCCCGACGTCTGTAAATAAATTCCAAACATTTCAGCAGGATAGTGGGATTTTTTTTGGTAGTGGAAAGAAATTCCAGGTCTGGTTTGCATCTAAAAACTGCACACCCTATCATGTTTGCTGTCAAAACTTTAACTATGCTAATGCAAACTGGCTCTCTGTACTGACAAGTCCACTCTGCACAGGAAGTTTCTGGGTTTCTTTGCCCGCCCCGCATTTGCATATTAGACAGCAATTGGCTTTTGGGTTTGTGACGTACCAAATCTGTCTTGCCCAGAGTACATTTAATTCTCAGATGTTAGGACCCCCCCCTTTTTTTTTCTCCCCAATTGTACTTTGCCAATTACCCCACTCTTGCGAGCTGTCCTGGTCACTGCTCCACCCCCTCTGGTGATCCAGGGAGCTGCAGACTACCACATGCCTCTCTTATACATGTGGAGTCACCAGCCGCTTTTTCACCTGACAGTGAGGCATTTCGCCAGGGGGACATAGCACATGGGAGGGATCATGCTATTCTCCCCAGTTCCCTCTCCCACCGAACAGGTGCCCTGACTGACCAGAGGAGGTGCTAGTGCAGCGACCAGGACACATACCCACATCGGGTTTCCCACCTGCAGATACGGCCAATTGTGTCTGTAGGGACACCCAACCAAGCTGGAGGTAACACGGGGATTCAAACCGGCGATCCCCGTGTTGGTAGGCAATGGAATAGACTGCCATGCCACCCGGACGCCCTAGTTCTCAGATTTTAGGGACGTGCACAGACAACTCCTCCTTCAGTAGAGGAATGTGAAAACAACGTTCTAGTGACACATTTTGCACAGGTACAAGTCAGTATAGTCAAGGCCAGACATTTTAGGGAACACAAACATAAGAAAACACATTATTGAGTGGAGGAATACTTTGAAAAAAATGCCAAGCAAGAGACAGCTGGTTATATGGAATCAACACTGTTGAATGCAGCAATATCTCTCATGAGAATATTGTGTCAAAATGAATCCCATTTATTAATGGAACGTCAATGTTAGAAATTTACTTTCAGTGCTTGTTCCCACTCCCTATGGTATGTTTTAGCATGGGAAGATTGGAAGAGCTACAGGTGAAGCGGTTATAAATGTTTAAATCTTAATGAACTGCTTGGAAGATTGCCTGCATGCCAAATTCAGTAGTGCAGTTTGATCAGGGAGGCAGCGGTGAATAAATTGGTATGTAAACCATGACCTTCAGGTAGTGCTCATTAAGTCAAAGCCAGGCTCCAGCATCAACAACCACACCACAATTTAAAGTCAAACCAAACTCGGATTTAAATTTGTGTCCAAAAAATTTGAAGACAGCATAATAAAACATTCTGAAACTATTTTTTAATTTTCTTATATTGTTTTTTTTTTTTTGTAAAATTAATCCATACCTGTTTTCTATTGTCTGAAGAACTACGAGGAAGTAGTCTAGCCCTTATCAATATTTATGAGATGACCTTTAAGCGACAACTAAAATCCCCGGGTTGATGATAAGGGTGGGCGGGGTTTCTTAATTTGATGACTTGATCTGATTGGATGTCTGTACAGGAATGTGACTGACAACATTATGAGTATCAGAAAAAAGAAAAGATGGGTGCCTGGGTAGCGTAGCGGTCTATTCCATTCTCTACCAACACAGGGATCGCCAGTTCGAATCCCCGTGTTACCTCCGGCTTGGTCGGATGTCCCTACAGACGCAATTGGCCGGGTCTGCGGGTGGGGAGCCGGAAGTGGGTATGTGTCCTGGCCACTGCACTCCTGCGTCCTCTGGTCGGTCGGGGTGCCTGTTCAGGGGAGAGGGGGAACTGGGGGGAATAGTGATCCTCCCACGTGCTACGTCTCCCTGGCGAAACTCCTCACTGTCAGGTGAAAAGAAGCGGCTGGCGACTCCACATGTATTGGAGGAAGCATGTGGTAGTCTGCAGCCCTCCCCGGATCAGCAGAGGGGGTTGAGTAACAACCGGGGCGACTCGGAAGAGTGGGGTAATTGGCCAAGTACAACTGGGGAGAAAAAGGGGAAAAAATCCCCCCCCCCAAAAAAAAGAAAAGATATTGAAGAACTATAATAGAAAAACTGAATTCACCCTTTTATACTATTTTATTTCCCAGTAGATTGAGATAGTACAAAATGCATGGCAATAAAAGTGACAAGTGATATTAGAAAATATTTGTTTCAATTTCAGTCTGACTTACACTATAGCAAAATTTGTATAATTGCCCCCCAAACAAATGTCAGGCTGAGAGGATGCTCATACAATTGGGGTAATAAAACATAAAAATAGGCTTAAAAAAACCAGGTGGTGGTTGACTTACTGGAAAAAAAAAAGAAAAAAGTTTGTGTCTTCATGTAAGCTCTAATGTGAGACTAAGTTAACTGTGTGGATCCAAAAGGAATCATGTTAACAAAGATTCGATTTCAGGTTATTACCAATCAATACAATAGTTCTATATTTATATTTTTAGGCCAGTGGTGTACTGGCCATCGGACATACTGGGACAAATCCCAGTGGGCTGCCGTGCCGGTGGACCGTCAAAAAATCCATAAAGATTTTACATGCCCTGTCTGTTTCTTTACTGGCCCTCTGTGTGCGCCTGTCATTCGGGGTGCTCATGAGAGCATGCTGTGTGCATGTTCCAGGACTGGGCTCACTGGCCAATCACAACCAAGTTAGTTAACACGCGTTAACATTCTAAACTAATGCAAAGGTAGCGCACAGCATTGAGATGGTCAACAAAAGCCATCGACAAGGAAATGTCAAAATAAAGGAGGGACCGGAAAAATTAGAGGAAAAAAGAAGCAGGTGCTGGCTTCCAAATGTAAAAAAATCAACATACTCTTTGTACCTCAGCATCTTCAAGTGGCCAGCAACGCTGTCTTTGAGGAGCAGACTGAAGTGGTAAGACGGATGTTAAATTATAGGCTAGGCTACATGTTCAGTTAAAACTGTTGTAACTTGGGCATCCAGGTAGCATAGTGGTGTATTCTGTTGCCTACCAACACGGGGAAGGTGGTTCGAATCCCCTTGTTACCTCCGACTTGGTCGGGCGTCTCTACAGACACAATTGGCTATGTCTGTGGAAGGGAAGCCGGATGTGGGTATGTGTCCTGGTCGCTGCACTAGCACCTCCTCTGGTTGGTCAGGGCACCTCTCCAGGGGAGAGGGGGAACTGGGGGAATAGCGTGATTCTTCCACATGCTACGTCCCCCTGGTGAAACTCCTCACTGTCAGTTGAAAGGAAGTGGCTGGCGACTCCACATGTATCGGAGGAGGCATGTAGAATAGAATAGAATAGAACTTTATTTGTCATTGTTACAAGTACAACGAAATTTGAAAGTGCAGTTCTTATCAGTGCAAAGATCAGTATAAAAAGAATGAAAAACATAAAACACATGCACATTAATTTCTACATTCTACTGGGCACCAACATATTGCACAAAAAGTCAGGAATCAAGACTTAGCAGCATTTAGTGCGGTTATGGCTCAGGGATAGAAGCTGTACTTTAGTTTGTTTGTCTGAGCTCTTATTGTCCTGTAACATCTGCCCGAGGGCAGCAGTTCAAACAGATGGTGTCCTGTGTGGGATGGGTCCTTGAGGATGCCATGGGCTTTTTTGAGGCAGCGGGAACCGTATAGGTCTTTCAGGGAGGGGAGTGGGCATCTGATAATCTTCTGGGCAGTGGTGTTGACCCTCTGGAGCGCTTTCCTCTCGGCTACTGTGCAGCTGGCAAACCACACACAGATGCAGTAGGTCATGTGGTAGTCTGCAGCCCTCCCCGGATTGGCAGAGGGGGTGGAGCAGCGACCGGGACGGTTCGGAAGAGTGGGGTAATTGGCCGAATACAATTGGAGAAAAAGGGGGGGAAAAAAAACAAACTGCTGTAACTTGTGGTTACTAAATGACCCTACTGATAGGCTACTTGTTACCATTTAAGCCATGCCGATGGTATGGTACAATTGTAAGGCTGTGCCTACCAGGGGGGATTCTCGGATCAGATCCTAATGAGAATGTGACATGCATACAGTGCTTTGCAAAAGTGTTCAACCCCCCTGCTAAATCACCCATTTCATTGGATAACAATTTAATACATTAATATTTTTCTATGTATGATATTTTAATTTACAACAGTACTTTTAATGAATAGCCATTAAGTAATATAAGTTTTACACCAAACATTTTTTTTAAATTTTACCTTCTTTTTCTCCCGAATTGTATCCGGCCAATTACCCTTCTCTTCCAAGCCTTGCCGATCCTCCCACCACCCCCTCTGCCGATCCAGGGAGGGCTGCAGACTACCACACTCCTCCTCCAATACATGTGGAGTCGCCAGCCGCTTCTTTTCACCTGACAGTGAGGAGTTTCACCAGGGGGACGTAGCGGGTGGGAGGATCACACACACTCTTCCCTCAGTCCCCCCCCCCCCCCGCCCCCCAAACAGGCGCCCCAACCAACCAGAGGAGGCGCTAGTGCAGCGACAAGGACACATACCCACATCCGGTTTCCCACCTGCAGACACGGCCAATTGTGTCTGTAGAGATGCCCGACCAAGCCGGAGGTAACAATGTTGCCTTTAGAAGCATCCTAACTAGTAGGGTGGTCTGTTGTAGTGTATAATAATAATGGTTCAGAATGACCAATCACAGATTTCAATATAATACACCTGTTTTAGAGAAGACCCACAGTTAGTTAATGATTGGCTATGACTAGACAGCTAATGTTAGACTAAACTGCACTCCAATCTACCTTGGTGTGCCTGCACTCCTCTCTGCTCCCATATGTCTCAGGCCTCAAATACATAAAACATTAGCCTTTATAGACTTGGTGTTTCTTGAGTAAAGAAAATGCTGTACTTATTCAAACAGCCAGTTCTTTATTTAGCCTTGCATTACAGCTCTTGCTTTGCAAACAACCAGAGAGTGTCTCCAAACAACTGCTTACTACAAAAAGAAAAAAAAGAAAAAAAAATCTCTACAGTTGAGTGAAGCAACTACTACTACTTTCTCCCGTGCTGGCACAATGCTAAAACAAAGTGTGGAAATAGGTCTGACTGTGCGAGACTAAGCAGCTACCAACAATTCTGGCTCAATACTGCTGTGTATTGAAGGGTGTACAAAACAGTAATAGGGCTTAACCGAATGCAAGACTATTAAGAATAATACTAGTTCAGTGGCACTTCATTCAAGAAGGAGGCAGGGTGGAGTTTGAGGATCCAATGGAGCTATGAGACTTAGTCACACGCTCTTTTTAATACTTTTCATTGGTTAAATATTTGTAAAACCCAAAGACAGATATAAAGAGTGATCAGTGGCATTGATTTATTAAAAAAATAGACTAAATATGAAGATATGAGGTTCACAAAATCTACTGTTAAGTGGTCTATTCCATTGCCTGCCAGCACGGAGATAATCGGTTCGAATCCCTGTGTTGCCTCTGGCGTGGTCGGCTGTCTGCAGACACAATTGGCCATGTTCCGGGGTGGGAAGCCGGATGTGGGCATGTGTCCTGGTTGCTGCACTAGCGCCTCCTCTGGTCGGTCAGGGTGCCTGTTCGGAGGGGAGGGGGAACTAGGGGGAATAGCGTGATCCTCCCACATGCTACGGCCCCCTGGCGAAACTCCCCACTGTCAGGTGAAAAGAAGCGGCTGGTGACTCCACATGTATTGGATGGAGGAGGCAATTTCTTGGCGATCATACTCCCATTAAGTAAGTATGATCTGTGCCTTAAAGCATATAATGGAATTCATCGGCAAGTCAAAGAACATGCATCAGTCTAGAGCAAAGGGCCGAGGTTACCTGGTGATGTTGCTGTCTGCAAGAACCATCAACTCCATCATTGCCACAATTCAGCAGCTTATTCAGGAGAGCATTGTGGGAGACATCACAAAGGCTGGGATGTTCTCTGTACGAATCGACACATCACCACCACATCATCTCCCAGGACCAGTGTTCTGTTGTTCTGAGATATGTCAGAGACACAGTTAATGAGAGGCTTGTCACTATTGTGAAATGCAGAGAATCAACAGGTCAGTATTTTGTCAATATGCTTTCAGAGGTTGCTGACAACCTGAAATTGGATTTAAGTAAATGCATTTGGCATGCCACAGAGGGTGCATCCAATATGCAAGGCCACTACAAAGGCTCTCATGCCAAAAGAGTCCACAAATCAAGTGTATGTATGGTGCTATGCCCATGTGCTTAACCTTGTCCTTGCTGACACAACACAATCAGTCATTGAAAGCCGATCACTATTTGTACTACTGAATGATATTGCTGTTTTTCTTTGCGAGTCATACAAGAAGAGAGCAAGGACCAGCAACACAGACGCCTCTCCAAACTGGAGAGACACGGTGATGGGCCAAGGATGCTGCTTTGAGGAAAGTGTTTGGATCTTTTGCGCATCCAGATAATAGTCTTTATATGGATGTCATTATTACATTGACAACTATACAAGACCAGGTGACCGTGAAAACAACCACTCAGACTAGTGCTCGTGGATTTATTGAGGCTTTGTAGTGTTGAAGTACGAGACGGTATTAACAGCACAGCTCTTCCTCAGGATATTTGTCCAAGTATCTGCAAACAGAAGGGATGGACATGCTGTCTGCCCACAGAATGGTTAGGACCACACATGAATGTCTGAGAAGCATGCCAAGAAACTTTGTCTTCATCAAGGCAGCAGCAGACAGATTTGTCCAGTGGGCAAATGAGAAACTGCAGGTGCAGCATAAAGAAACGGAATTGGAAGTGGAAGCCATATTGCCACCAAAGAGGAGAAAGAAAAAGCTGATCAGGCCTGGAGAGATGGCTCAAACTGTCACAAGTCCAGAGAAGACTTTTGCAATCACTGTGCATAATCCTGTCATGGACACAGCCATTGAGACAATGCACAGAAGATTTCTGAGTCATAGCACACTCTATTCTGATCTGGGTCTTTTGGACCCTCGAAACATCTCCCAAGTGAAGTCCTCCCCCACATCCACAGGCAGCCTTTCAAGAGCTCAGCCGATTTCTGCTGTAGTTTAACACAAATGCAACTGCGCAGAATTTGCAATGTGAATTAAGCAGTTTTACTCTACAGTGGGAAATACTGAAAATGTCACCATTACAAGAGTATGAGACCAGAACAATGGAGGATGAGAATGAAGAGGAGGAGGTTGAAATCCACTGTAAAAACTGTTCCGCCTGCAATGGATGCCCACAGTGTTGTTGCCAAATCCTCAGGCGGTACAATGTGCTGATAGATCCTTAACACCTCCTTGGTCCAGCATACCAATTTCTGCTTACCCTGACTATCACACAGGTCACCTGTGAACGTACATTTTTAACGCTAAAGTTCATTAAAAACAGGCTCAGAGGAAACTCTCACGAGATCATTTGGAGACTTTCATGCCGGTGGCAACATCCTGCTCACTCTGGATGCTAGTGTGATGCTGATGTGAGCACTGACAAAGTTGCAGAGAAAAGTGATCTCCATAGAAAGGTTCTACCAAAGGCTTTGAAAGTCAGGTCAGGCCTTTTTGGCTTGCTAATAAAAAAGCTACAAATAAACAACAAAAACAAACAAAAGCTGTTAGTTTCATTTTCTTTAATTATATTCTGTCCTGTTTAAAGATGATAAACATTTGCTTATCTTATTTGGCTTGTTTGAAAACATGTAAATTACCTTAGTACCTGAGTAAAATATATTAGTTCATATGAAGGCATTGTTATGTTTTTATTTTAGGGCAACGTCATTGTATTTACTTTAGGACATCTTTTCATTTATTTTCAGTAGGTAAAAATTGGTAAGAATGTAAGATTTGTGCTGTTTTATTTTCTATAAAAGATAATAAAAGAAGTAACAATAACAATTTCTGAGTGTTATTTACCTTAAAACATGACACAAAAAAGGGCGTCCAGGTACCGTTGCCTACCAAAGCGGGGATTGTCAGTTCGAATCCCTGCGTTAACCTCCGGCTTGGTCAGGCGTCCCTACAGACACAATTGGCTGTGTCTGCGGGTGGGAAGCCGGATGTGGTTATGTGTCCTGGTCACTGCACTTGCACCTCCTCTGGTTGGTCGGGGTGCCTGTTCGGGGGGGCGGGGGGAATAGTGTGATCCTCCCACGTGCTACATCCCCCAGGCGAAACTCCTCACTGTCAGGTGAAAAGAAGTGGCTGGCAACTCCACATGTATTGGAGGCATGTGGTAATCTGCAGCTCTCCCTGGATCAGCAGAGGGGGTGGAGCAGTGACCGGAATGGCTCAGAAGAGTGGGGTAATTGGCCAAGTGCAATTGGGGCGAAAAGGGGGAGAGATCCAAGGGGAGGGGGGACATGACACAAAATGTGATAAACATTTGCATATTTTTTGTCTAGGTTAGGGTTGCACTAAATACATTTGTAATTACATTAAAATTGACTCATCATAGATACTGTACATATGTAATCACCCCCTGCCCCCCCCCAGCCAGTCCCAGTAGGTAAAAGTCCAGGACCGAGTTTATTTCTCAGTACCCCCTGTTTAAAGGCGTGAGCCCTGTATTGTTTTGTACTCTTTTGAAATAATAACAAAGCAGTTCATGTCACCTAAGATAGTTGCTGAAGTCTGTTCCTGGCTTTAAGCGGGGATTTCCCTCCATCATATGTAAGGTTCAGCATATATGTGGGTGATGGGTGGCACAGTGGCCCAGTGGTTAGCGCTGTCGCCTTACAGCAAGAAGGTCTTGGGTTGGAGCCCTGGGGTTGTCCAACCTTGGGGGTCATCCCAGGTCGTCCTCTGTGTGGAGTTTGCATGTTCTCCCCGTGTCTGCGGTGGGTTTTCTCCGGGTGGTCCGGTTTCCCTCACCATCAAAATGCATGCTAGGGTTAATACTCCTGTCTGTGCCCCTGACCAACGCAATAGAAAGAAGAACCGGAGTTGGTCCCTGCGCACTGCACGGCGGCTGCTCACTGCTCCTGGCTATACATGCAACCCATTTTAGCTACACAGCTAGGATGGATTAAATGCAGATTATGAATTTCCCCACAGGGATTAATAAAGTATATCACCAAAAAAAAAATCTCTTATACAGACAGAAGAAATGGCGGCCCATATTATAACTGGGTGATCCCCATCCTCAAAAGCAAGCAAACGTGCTAGAAAAAAACAAAACAAAATAATCCCAACCTTTCATTCATTAAGTCTCAGACCAAAAGACTCCATTAATGTTTTCTTCATAGTAAAGCAGACAGCTAGGAGTGAGACCCTGTCCTCACATCTTAAATCTTTAATTCATGACTAACAAGTTAAGAAAAGCTCCAGGAAAAACTAATGGAGCCTGCTAAGAAAATCAACATGTTTAATGAATTAAATATAGCTCTCCCCTTCTCCTTGCTTTTCACCATCTCTCCTCCTCTCCCTGCCTCCTCCTGCCCCCCCTCTCCACACTCCTCTGTTCTCATGTCTTTCTTCTCCCCTTTTCTCTTCTCACCCCTCTACCTCCCATGTGTCCCACCGTCCTCTACTTTTATCTCCTTTATTCCCTCCTCACTTTTCCCTTCCTACTTTCCTCTCCTCTCTTCTTGTATTCTTCCCTAATTCCTGCAGGCTTTCCCCTCCACTCACTCACCAGCCACCTTTTTTTACTTTGTGTGCTTATGCAAATGTGTGTGTGTGTGTGTGTGTGTCCAGGTACTGAGTAACAACAACCAGCTTTATCTGAAGTCAGTGAGCCAGGCAGATGCAGGCCAGTATGTCTGCAAGGCCATCGTCCCCAGGATCGGCGTGGGAGAAACCGAAGTCACGCTCACCGTCAACGGTGAGAGCTTCACCGTCGCTAATGGTGCTGATGATAAACATAACGCTGCTAACAGACCAAACAGGGCCACAGAGGGAGTTAGGAGGTACCCTGCCACCCTCACCTCAGTGCCGGGTGTATTTAATGGAGGCGTACATGTTGACATTTCTAATGGCCGACTGATGGTGGGCTGCTCTGTGTGCGGTGACACTTGGCGATCATTTACTGTGGCCACCAGTGGGCAATATGAATAAACTTGACTTGATAGTGTGGTGGCTGAATCTGTAGAAATTATGTTTCATTCATCTCTTTTTCGCTTTTGATCGTTCTTCCTCTTCTCGTTATTCATTAGTCTTTGTTGCTCTTTCTTTTTCTTCACCTTGTCATTGTACTTGTTGTTATTAGTGTGAGTGTATATGTGTGATTAGCATTGTCATTTTGGGAAGGATGACTTTCTCTATTGACATTTTCCTGCCTCTTTAGCCCCACCCACAAACCCCCTTAATTTATGGCAGTTTCCCTTATTGTAGCCATGTATTAATTCACTTTTTTTTTATAGTTAAGGCATCTGGGTGGCATAGCGGTCTAATCCGTTGCTTACCAACATGGGAATTGCTGGTTCGAATCCCCGTGTTACCCCCGGCTTGGTCAGGCATCCCTACAAACACAGTTGGCCGTGTCAGCGGGTGGGAAGCTAGGTGTGGGTATGTGTCCTGGTCGCTGCACTAGTGCCTCCTCTGGTCAGTTGGGGAGTCTGTTCGGGGGGATGGGTGAACTGGGGAGGAATAGCATGATCCTCCCATGTGCTATGTCCCCCTGGCGAAACTCCTCACTGTCAGGTGAGGAGTGGCTGGCGACTCCACATGTATTGGAAGAGGCATGTGGTAGTCTGCAGCCCTCCTTGGATCGGCAGATGGGGTGGAGCAGTGACTGGGATGGTTCGGAAGAGTGGGGTAATTGACCGGATACAATTGAGAAAAGTTGAGGGGAAAAAAAAAATAGTGAATTTTCGCATGTTCAAGTTCAAATTCTTTCTTTGTCTCTCTGTCTCTCCTGCTCTCTCCTTCTCTGCTTCATCATCCCACAGGGCCGCCCATCATTTCCAGTGATCCGGTCCAGTATGCAGTCAGGGGCAAGAGAGGGGAGATCAAGTGTTACATCGCCAGCACTCCTCCACCTGATAAGATTGTGAGTCCCCCTCCTCCTCTCCCCCTACAACCTATCCTGTTTCCCTTTACACCTCCACCCGTCCTACAAAGCAGTGGCGGTGGTCCAGTGGTGAGGGAAACGTGCCTGCGAGTGAAAAGGTTGCCAGGTTGAGCCCAGGTGGATGTAGTGAATGATTTATGTGCTTCGTTGACTGTCGTTGAGGTGACCTGACTCACTTATGCTCGTCCCTTAGACTTTATAGGAGGCCGCATCACAGGTGGGTGAATGTGTGAAACTATGAATGTGAAACAGGGCATGCTGGGAAGGATTTTGCCGGTTCCACAAGCTTTGTCTGAATAATGCCTCTCTTCTCTTTATTGTCTCTTGCATATTAGTATGCCTGATCTCTATACACGTAGGCTTGGTCTGTCTACTATTCAGTGATACATTACAAAGACCTGAATGTAGGAATATGTTAGGTTATTTAAGAGGTTGTTAGCTATAAGCCATTGTTCAATATGTTTCACCTATATGTTGTACAGACAGACTAGAGAAAAAATGTTAAATATATTTATGTTAACATTAGTTTATTGGATATATTATTATTATATATAGGCGGCATGGTGGTGCAGTGGTTAGTGCAGTCGCCTCACAGCAAGAAGGTCCTGTGTTCGAGCCTCGGGGTTGTCCAACCTTTGGGGGTCATCCTGGGTCGTCCTCTGTGTGGAGTTTGCATGTTCTCCCCGTGTCTGCATGGGTTTCCCCCCATAGTCAAAAGACATGCAGGACAAGTGAATCTAAGTGTGTGTGTGTGTGTGTCTGTGTGTCTGTGTGTCAGCCCTGTGATGGCCTGGCGGCCTGTCCAGGGTGTCTGCCCGCCTGCTGTCCAATGACTGCTGGGATAGGCTCCAGCATCCCCACGACCCTGAGAACAGAATAAGTGGTTTGGAGAATGGATGGATGGATATATGTTCTATCAGTACACATATCAATACTGATACAGGGCTTCAAAAGTAGGGCAGTGTGGTGAAGAATCACAGAGAGAAGATGAGAAGTGGAAATCCCAACATTTGGCATCAGAGGTTGGAAAGAACAGAGCGAGACAGGTTGGTGTGAGATTAAAACTGGAGAGAGAGAGCGAAAGGAAGAGTACAATTCTGTACCTTTCAGCATCAGTTATACAATTGTGAAGCAGCAACATGACAGAAATCATAGCTTTTAGAAACCCCAGTCCCCCTGCTGTGCTGGCAGGACACGCCGAGCGAATAATGTGATTCGACATTATAGTCTCGGCTTAATGCAGAGACACAAGGACCTATGAAATATGGAGTATAGTGCTGTGTGTGTGTGTGTGTGTGTGTGTGTGTGTGTGTGTGTGTGTTCATATTTGTAACTGTGTTTGTGTATGTGAGGGTGCATGTAAAGAGGGTAATTGGAATGATAACACAGAGATTGAGTAAGAAAAACAAGTGGAGTGAGATGAATCAGGGTGAGAGAAATATGAAGGAGAGAGAGAGAGAGGTTGTGAAAGAAAGAGTAGCAGTGCAGCACTTAAAAAAAATCGAGAACATTTTTTTTTGTTTCTCTCTCGCTCTGTGAAGGAGCTCTACCTTCTTCCTATTCCAAACCAGGTTAAAAGGTACATGAGCACAACATATGGGTCTATGTATATTTGATGTCGCCATACTTCATATTTAATACCCTCAAATTTCGTCCTTGACAGATTTTAAGTAGGAAAACCTGCTATGATTTTTCATTGCTCATGTACACTTGCCACAGTGTGTAGCAAGTGTGTGTGTGCGTGTGTGCGCGCAAGTACATAACGTATATGCATGCAGGTGTATATATATATATATATATATATACGTATATATATATATATATATATACGTATATATATGTATATGTGTGTGTATATATATATATGTATATATATATGTATATATATATATGTATGTATATATAGCGTTTTTTTCCGAAACCGTCAATGGTGTTATAAGTGTTCAACTAATGAGGAGCGGAATATCAACACAGATACAGGGGGAAAAAATCATTTTTTTCCTGCATTAAACTTTTTTTTCCTTGTATCTGTGTTGATACACACACACACACACACACACACACACACATCTTTTTCATTCTCATCATACTAAAAGGGTGGTCAAAAAGTTTTGATTACATGTTTGCTTACGAGGTGTGGGTACATGAATTGCATGGTTTGTGTTATTCAGACTGTTTGTGTAGCTTCTCTTAAACGTTGCCAGCTATTGTCTGTGCTTTGTTTCTTTTTGCAATGTGTGTGCGTGCACTCATGTGCATTTTAGCAAATTCAGGGGCAGCCGGGAAGCGAACCCGGGAAGCGAACCTGTTAGCCAAGGGCTAGCGAGTCTAGTCATCCGTGGTCGTTACTCTACACCCCTCCTTCGGGAAGCGTGTCCCCGTGCTTCAGCATACCAGCTCCCTCACGCCTCTGGGCGCACGCGCTTCCGATGACCTCACGGTCTCTCGCCATCCCACTCCTGACACCAATGTAGCAAATCCGGGGGCAGCCGGAAATCAAACCCGGGTCGCCCGTGGTCCAGGCTATCTGGGTTCGATTCCCAGCTGCGATGGATTCCCAGCTGCCCCTGAATTTGCTACATTGGCTTACATTTTATTGAGTATTTTATACAGAAAAATAAACAAAACTTACAGATCCACAGGGAATTTGTGTGATTAAGGCCCAAGAGCAAAAGATTTCATTCGAAACAATTCTATTGGCTGAGAAGAATTCAGACTGTTCTTGATATTTCTCTACTTTACAAATATAAAGATTTACTACCCCAGTCACAGTATACCCATTCTAAATTGTAATGCAGCTGTTTTGCCATCTGACTCGGTGCCTTTAGCATTAGCCGGTGGTGTAAAATGACATGTAATTCACATCTGTATGGTGTTGATGAGAGCTCCTCGCCCTGCCTCAGCAACGGCAGTCGCTGAAAATAAAGTGCAGGTTCCTGCTTCTTCTTAGTGTATTTTTCCTTCTTCCTCTTCTCCTTGCCTGTGTGTACAGCTGCATAATTTAGTATAATATCCAAACAGCCAATGTGTTGGAGATGCTAATATTTGTATTCTCAAGTGTCTTGAAAACCATGAATATTCAAATCTTCTCTACCTCACAAGCACATACACAAGTGTATGCATCTATAAGTCTTTTCTTTCATCTTCTCATCCTATCTGTCACTCTGCCTTTCCAAATTACAGTGCAACGCTTGCCAGAGATATAGCTCGCTATTCATATGAGATTGAGAAATACTCATGCATTATGGCAATGTGCTTTAAGTCATTTCCTATATGCACTCCCTGTTTGTCTCTTTCTATATTTAACTGTATAAAACTTCTTACATTTAACATCGGATATTTAGGTGACAATTCTCTCCAAAGGTACCTACTTTGAGTGCAAAAGAAACGTAACGAGGGGACATCCGGGTAGCGTAGTGGTTTATTCTGTTGCTTACCAACACGGGGAATGCCGGTTAGAATCCCTGTGTTGCGTCCAGCTTGGTTGGGTGTCCTTACAGACACAATTGGCCATGCCTGCGGGTGGGAAGCCTGATGTGGGTATGTGTTCTGGTCGATGCACTAGTGCCTCCTCTGGTTGGTCAGGACATCTGTTCAGGGGGGAGGGGGAACTGGGGGGGGGGGATAGCGGGATCCTCCCACGCGCTATGTTCCCCTGGCGAAACTCCTCACTGTCAGGTGAAAAGAAGCGGCTGGTGACTTTACATGTATCGGAGGAGACATGTGGTAGTCTGCAGCCCTCCCTGGATCGGCAGAGGAGGTGGAGCAGTGACCGGGATGGCTCAGAAGAGTGAGGTAATTGGCTGGGTACAATTGGCGAGAAAAAGGGGGAAAAATCCAAAGAAACCCCCAAAAACTCAGGAGTGCAAAGTAGACTATTTCCATTGCAATAGGATGATAATTTGAGAGCAAATGCAGAACAAAACAAGAAAAACAAAGTTCAATTTGTATTCCTTGTGAGGATAAATAAATCTTTTATCTTATCTTAACGTAGAAACCATGACAAGATTTCTTAGATAGCAATTAGGGTGAGTCAGTGGAGACGGTATTCAGTGTGGAAAGGGTGATGTGAGGTTGCTCTGTAAAAGATGACTTTGAGACTTCTTAAACGGATTATCCCGTGATCGTTAAAGCTTCCAGTTTGGTATTCAAACCACATTTCTTTACAGGTCTGGGCATGGAAGGAGAATGTGTGGGAGAAGGAGAAGGGGACGCTGATGGAGAGGTACACGGTGGAGCAGAGTAAACCTCCATCCCAGGGCGGCGCCGTCCTCTCCACCCTCACCATCAACAACGTCATGGAGTCGGACTTCCACTCGCCCTACAACTGCACCGCCTGGAACTCCTTTGGACCTGGCACCATGATCATAACCCTGGAGGAGACGGGTAGGGGAACATTAGCCTCTTTAAAACTGAAATCCGTGCATTGCCCTGGGTATCAAATCCTGATAAATACTTCTGGTAAAGTCAACCGTCTCACACTACCAAGTCAGTTTCGGATATTTCCCTGTAATTTCTCTTTCACTCAACCAACAAATCCCTGCGTTTTAATTATATTGAACCCTGCCATGGGCCATATATGTTCACATTGATTGGGAAAATAAAATGGTTGAATTGTGACCAGCATTTGTGCAACATGCCGTTGATTTTTGCCGTTATTATTAGCTTCACACTGCCGCTATGGTGTAATGGATTAGGGAGGAATATTTGGCGGTTAGACTGCAAAATTGTTTTTGCGTACGCTTATCCGTAAGTCGTTGGTTACATGTTTAACCAGACGTGTCAAAGACAGCATGTTAAACATATGTATGGTAGGGGCGTCCGGGTAGCGTAGCGATCTATTCCGTTGCCTACCAACACGGGGATCACCGGTTCGAATCCCTGTGCTACCGCCGGCTTGGTCAGGCATCCCTACAGACACAATTGGCCGTGTCTCCAGGTGGGAAGCCGGATGTGGGTATGTGTCCTGGTCGCTGCACTAGCGCCTCCTCTGGTCGGTCAGGGCACCTGTTCAGGGGGAAGGGGGAATGGCGTGATCCTCCCACGTGCCATGTCCCCCTGGTGAAACTCCTCACTTTTAGGTGAAAAGAAGTGGCTGGCGACTCCACATGTATTGGATGGGGCATGTGGTAGCCTGCAGCCCTCCCCAGACTGGCAGAGGGGGTGGAGCAGCGACTGGGACGGCTGAGAAGAGTGGGGTAATTGGCTGGATACAATTAGGAAGAAAAAGGGGAACCCCCCCAAAAAAAATGTGTATAATGGCATTCTTATAAGACCCATTCACACCAACACAATAGGCAAGGCAAATTTATTTGTATTGCACATTTCAGCAACAAGGCAATTCAAAGTGCTTAACGTAAAACATAAAGGCATTAAGACAAACTGTAAGAGCAACATAAGGCAATAGAAAGACATTGAAATACAAATAAAAAGGTAGAAAAAATTAGCTAAGACAGATAAAACAGGAGAGTAAAAGTTATAGTGCCAACAGGAAAGTCTTCAGCCTAGATTTAAAAGAACCGAGAGTTGCAGCAGACCTGCAGTTTTCTGGGGGTTTGTTCCAGATATGTGGTGCAGGAACATGCTGTGTCAATGCCTGGGCAGACCGCTGTGCTGCATCCAGAATCAATTTTCTTGGATTCTGAGTCACAGACACTTTCAGATCAAAAGCGATCCCCATGAAAAAAAAACAAAAACCCAGGAATTCAGTTCAGTGTGAAATGGGTAATTCATACATTCATTGCTTAAACCAAGCATGTGCCATTTGCTTTGAGAAAGGGTAAGCTTCAATTATTTTATGTGCATTTCCTGTAATTTATTAAATATTTACTAATACACATTATTGAACCTTGTCACCAATGCAAATACCATTGGTGAAAATGCAGTGTCAAGGAAATGCATTGCTTAAATTGAGGCATCTCCTTTTTTTTCTTTTTTTTCCTTTTTGTTGCACACATTGCTAACAACTTTGTCGCACCTTACTTATATGTATAATACAACAATAATGATGTAAACTCCATGCAGAAGGGCAGAAATGAAATGAAATCCTGGACCCTCTTACTGTGAGGTAACAGGTTTAATGTCTGACTGCCTTGTGCTGCTTTTGGAAACACGGGGCTGAAGAGGCAAGCTTTGTGACTAGATGGACTGTCATTTGAATCTACTGATGGGATGGAAATTTGGATATAAAGTGAATGAGGTACATCATACAGCTCGGGAGTAATGTTAACTGAAGTGGCAATATGAAACACACTGAAAGACACAATGCTCCGTTGGAGCTGCTTTATGGGCAGCACTCTCCAGGTGGAGTGTGTGAATTTGGGTTAATGTTTTCCTTTGAAACCACTCTCATGCACTGTGGATACGATCTAAGTAGACTTGCCCAGTAAAATATGTTTTTCAAAAAAGATGGCAAAAAAAAACCCCAACCCACAACCATATAGTTTGGTGAATACAACTGAATCTTTCATTCAGAGGCACTACTGTTATAAACAGCGCAAGGCTCTGCAGACGTCACACTTGCTGGTGTGCACATGGCACCACAGTTAACTTCAACTCTGTGTGCCCCCAGAAGACATTACTTGAAAAATCTATTTTTGTTGTCTTTCTCTGCTTTCACAGGGATGGGCAACTGGTCATTTGAAAGTCATTTTATGACAGAACGAGCCTCTACTGGCTAATATTTAATTAGATTACAGCTAGCTTCATTACATTTGCCACAGGCACACTATTGGAGGACTGCCAGAGGATGGATTCTGGATGGCTTTTTTTCTGTAATAGTTCTTAACCTCTTTTTTTTCTATTCGTCTTTCTTTTTAGCTTGCAGTTAATTTTATTGTGAATGCTTGATAGGCAGTTTCTCTTTGGATAAACCTATATAAGATTATAAGCATACTTACCACCTGCAATATTCAAAATTGACTGTGTATATACAGATGGATGACAAATTAAAGGAAAACCCAACATAAAGTGTCTTAGTAAGGTGTTGGTCCACCACGAGCCTCCAGAACAGCTTCAGTGCTCCTTGTTATAAATTCTACAAGTCTCTGAACTCTACTGGAGGGATGGACACTATTCTTCCAAAACATATTCCCTCATTTGGTGTTTTGATGATGGTGGTGGAGAGCGCTGTCTGACACGTCGGTCAAAAATCTCCCATAAGTGTTCAACTGGGTTGAGACCTGGTGACTGTGAAGGCCACAGCATATGATTTACATCATTTTCATACTAATACAATACTTTGTATTGATTTACAGTCCCCCTTCCCTCTAAGGGGACAAGAGGACCCAAACCATGCCAGGAAAATGTCCTCCACAGCATAACAGAGCCCCCGGACCCCCTCACTGTAGGGGTCAAGCATTCAGGTTTTTCCCTTTAATTTGCCACCCATCTGTTTATAGAACAGAGGTCCTCAAAGTTTTGGGGACCGAGTGCTAATTTGGGGAGCTGCAAGAGAAAAAAAAATGCATTTATGAAAACTACATTTCATCCCAAACCATTTTTTTCAATTATTATTACATAATTATTTATTAAACATCCAGACCTGCCTATCAAGCAAATGAAGTATAAATTTTCATCAGCACCTAGGCAACTTGCTCCATGTAACAGCAATAAATAACTCATCACAGCATATCCTACATGGAGAAAAAAGAATAAACAGCTAATCAAAAACACATCGGAAGTGCTCACCATGCTCTTGATTATAATTTTCATTTTTGGATCAACATACGTATACCTTCCCTCATCTTGTGTGAGATTTGTTGTGTTGTAAGTGGGCATCTGTCAGTCTGGATCTCAGCTCGGATCTGGTGATGGCCCTCGTGGAGAAGATTTTCTCATGTGTATGTGCTTCTACACAGAGAGGCCGTCCGAATGGCATGCTGACAGACTGCAGGGTAAGTCTGATGAAAGTCCCGTGTAGAACTCGACGAGGCTGCTCTTACCTCTGAGCTCGCCTGCAGGTCGATGAGCTCAAAGTCCTGCTGCTGCTGCTGCTGCTGCAGGGATGTGATTGAAAGGATCTTGAGTTTTTGTTGTGCCTGAAGTTGGAGAAGAGGCGACAGAATCATCCTACAGGTTCTCCATTAGCTTGTTTTTTTTTTTTTCTCGTCTGAGGGCGGGTGATGGAAAATGTTCCCATGAGCATTTAGCAGGTTGGGAAATGGGCTAGATTCCCATCTTTCAATTGTCGCTGCAACAGTTTTAAGTTTTCTTTCGAAAAACTTGGTGCTGTCAAACAGAACGGAAATGAGTTTCCCATGACCCTGCAGCTTCACACTGAGACCAATGAGCAAAGTGGTCACGTCGACTAGGAGTGCTAGGTCACAAAGTTGTTTAGTGTCACTTAGCTGTAATATCTCTTTTCCTTTTGTGTGCATGGATTTTGCAATCTCCTTCCTCAAATGCAAAAAAAATTTGAAAGTGGCACCTCTGCTTAACCACCAGACACCTGTGAGGTAGACGTCACCAAATTCAGCCTCAGGTTGCTTCGAAAACAATTTAAATCGGAAGTGGTCCGGACCTCTGGACCTGATAAAATAACTGCCCTGACAACATTGTCCGTGACATGTCCCATTTCGATTGTATGGGCAGCAAGGGCTTCCTGATGAATTATACAGTGGTGGTGGATTATGTTCACACCTCTGTCTTTGGACACTTTGTCACAGAGCAGCAAAACAGCACCCACCTCAGTCCCAGTGATAGTAGGTGCACCATCTGTTTTGACACCGACCAAGGACGACAACTACAAATCATGTGACTCGAGCGCGACATACACCATGTCACTCCGCCTTGCTCTATTTTAGACTCTCCATGCTGAGTTTTTCCTTGCTTATTTTAAAATCCTCCATTACGGTCTGAATGAAAATCGGTAACTGTGCTATATTTCAACCGTCTTTGCTCTTCCAATGCAATGGAAAATGCCATCTTGCCCGGCTTCTTTGTGTTCTCTTTATTGTCCTTTGAGGCCATTTGACAGATCCTTGACACTGTTACTGTGTCATTTGGCAAACTTATCATACCGTACTTTCTTTTTGGGAGGGGGGGTTTTCCCCCCAATTGTACTTAGCCAATTACCCCACTCTTCCAAGCCGTCCCGGTCATTGCTCTACCCCTTCTGCCAGTCCGGGGAGGGCTGCAGACTACCACATGCCTCCTCTGATAAATGTGGAGTCGCCAGCTGCTTCTTTTCACCTGACAGTGAGGAGTTTCGCCAGAGGGACGTAGTGGGTGGAGGATCGTAAAATTCCCCCCAGTCCCCCCCCCCCCGAACAGGCGCCCTGACTGCCCAGAGGAGGCGTTAGTGCAGCGACCAGGACACATACCCACATCCGGCTTCCCACCCACAGACACAGCCAATCATGTCTGTAGGGACGCCCGACCAAACCGGAGGTAACACAGGGATTTGAACCGGCGATCCCTGAGTTGGTAGGCAACAGAATAGACCACGACACTACCCGGACACACACGTCTTGTAATTTAGTCTTCTGCACCAGCCATACGATATCAGCCACTTGTGTGAGGCAGTCTTTTATAAAATCGCCATCAGTGAATGGTTTACTGCACTTGGCAATTTGGTGAGCTGCCACTTACAGCTAGCTTGTGTTGCATATTCACTGAATTTCACTCCATTCTTGAAGAAAGACTTTTGAGCAGTTAAGTCTCTTTTCTATTTTTTTTTTCTTGCATTCATTAGTCGAGAACCGTTATTAGTCACACAGTGGCATTTGAACTGATGGTTTTCCTGCTTGACTTTCTGCTTTTTTGTGCAGGCCATGTTCTTGGTTTAGGGCAGTTATTGATTATCTGTGACTTCGCTGGTGAGTGGCTCTGTCTAGTCAAGGACCGCAGAGAGCGCGGAGTATGTCTTATGTCTACGTGGCTCTAAGGCATAGGTCAAGTGTACAGTATGGGGTGAGGTCAAAATAAAGTACAGCAACAAGCACATTATTTCACATGTTATGACAGGTGCGTTAGTGCCAGTGGGGCAACATGGGCCAGACATTTGGGTCTGGCGGGCCGGACCTAGCCCGAGGGCTGCTTGTTGGTGTTCAGGGCTGTACACCATTGTGCTTTACGTTTTATTACTGGCTGTGCCAATCTCATACTGAACCACTGTACTCTGTGTGCTGCTGCTGAGTGGCCGTCTCTGTATGTATGCAGACTTTCCCATTGGTTGGCTTTTATATCTAAATCTCTCCTTGGGCTGCTTCCTCCTTATCTGTGTACATACATGTGTAAAAACCAAAACCAATATAGCCTGCACTCTCACGATATTCTCCAGATGTTGGTCTTTTAAATATGCTGCTCCTTCTTCCTGGGATAATAATAATGTACAGGAGGACCTGAAATTGTCCGAGCTGATTACTACGGGGGAATTTAAGTCCATTTTAAAGGATCGAGAAAATAGTACTCTTGGTCAATGTGATTGCTCCTGAACCGTTTGCTGAAATCGTTCTGGAAATGTGTACTTGTCTATGCATCATAACTGGGTTTTTGTCCTTGACCTTGTATTGCATATTAACTGGATATTGTGTTCATTTGTTTGTAGTGTGTGACAGTTGTATTTGTCGGTTTGTATTGTTTATGTTTATTGTAACAATGTTTATGCGGCTCTCTTGGCCAGGTCACTCTTGGAAAAGAGATTATAATCTTAATGAGACTTTAATGGGGGGTAGGAGAGATGAAAAGACCCCATCAGGGAAGCCAGCCTCCTACTGCGTTTTATCATTTCTAAAACATCAAGGACATTACAAGTAGTTTAATTATACTTTCAATGATAACTATAAATTTCAATTAATTTTACAATTCAATATAAACTACAGCCCCGAGGGGAGTAAAGACCTTTGAAGGGGACATTTTCGCATGTCCAGCGCTGACACAACTACATCGATAAAACCCAGAATAAGGATTCTGTTGTGTGTTTAATTCACGTTTGAATCTAATTCCTTATCTGTGTTACCAGCCCAAAGGGTTTATAATACAACAGTGCAAAACAGAATAAGGGTAAGGCCTCAAAGAGATTTACAGCTGTTTAACAACACAACAACCGTCCAGGTTTCAGTAACAATGAGCCCCCGGTCTTCTCTCAACCTCCAACCCTCTGGGTGTGTGTTTGTTTCAGAGATTATTCCTGTGGGAATTATAGCCGGTGGCACAGTGGGATCCTCAGTTCTCCTCCTTATGTTGCTGCTGACACTGGCCTTCTTCCTCTATCGCCAACGCAAAGGCAGTGAGTACACAGGCTTACTATTCTGCTACTATATTGATGTGTGTGTGTGTTTGAATGTACACAAGTGTATCAGTAAAATATTTTTTTGGATAAGCGTGTGTGTGTGTGTGTGTGTGTGTGTGTGTGTGTGAATGAAAACTTGTTTGCATAAATGTGCATGTGTGTGTGTGTGTTTGCGTTAGTTTATAAATATATATGTGCATTATGTGTGTATTTGCACATGTAATAGTGTATATCCAATTTCCTATGTGTTCGTGTGTGTATATACATGTGTGTTTTGTGACAATATGCTTGAATGATTATAAATGTGTACGTGTGTTCAAGTCTGAGTGTGTGTTTGTGTTTCTGTGTGTTTATGTTTGGGTATAGTACATTTCTATCAGTCTACATATGTATGTTTGTATTTTGTGTGTATTCTTTGTGTGTGTGTACGTGTGTATCTGTCTATCAGTCTCTCTTTCATCCCCTAACCCCCCTATCTGTCATTCTGCCATTACACGTTAGAGTGAAACATATTGCCAGCTACATAGCTTTTTATTCAAATGAGATTAATGAATATTTATGTAATATGGCAAACTGCCTTAAAACACCTACTGTGGGTTTCTCTTTTGAGTCTACCCACATAGAATTGTATAGGCTATTATATGGCGACTCACACAGACACCGGGATGTATAATAGAATAGCCCAGGGAATACCAAGCAGTAATAACCGCAAGATAAACACAGCTTAATTTATGAGTTCCTATACACTTATAGCTAAGGGCGTTCCAAGGAGTATTTCTGAGTACATAACCACTACTCCGTAAAGTCAGAGACCAGGGAACTAAGATCTGAACATGTGCTGTCGTTACATGGTTCAACACAGGGTTTTTGTTTTTTTTTCAAGGCAATGGTTGAAATGGGAGTGGATGAAAGTTAACAATGGGATTTTCAGAAAACATTTTTCTGAACCAGAAGCAATAACATTATTGGAAAATAAAGCTCTGCATTATAAAGCTTTAAAACATAAAATCGTGGGCTTCCGGTTAGTGTAGTGGTCAATTCCATTGCCTACCAACTCGGGGATCACTGGTTCAAATCCCTGTGTTACCTCCGTCTTGGTCGGGCATCCCTACAGATACAATTGGCCGTGTCTGCAGGTGAGAAGCTGGATGTGGGTATGTGACCTCCTCTGGTCAGTCGGGGTCCCTGTTCAGGGGTTAGGGGGAACTGGGGGGAATAGCGTGATTCTCACATATGCTACATCCTCCTGGGGAAACTCCTCACTGTCAGGTGAAAAGAAGCGGCTGGTGACTCCACATGTATCGGAGAAGCAGTGACAAACACAACAGCTCAGAAGAGTGGGGTAATTGGCGAAGTACAATTGGGGAGAAAAAAAGGGGAAAACTCCAAAAAAAACAAAAAGAAACAAAAAAAAGAAAAACAAATGAACTTTCTGTGGCTTCAATTAACCAATCTCTCTTTCCTTTATCCAGGGTGGTGCTTGATACCTGCTGGTATGGAAAGTTCAAATCATACTTTTCTGGTCTCTGGCTGTGAGAGAGTTTGTGCATACAAGTACTGATCTTTTTTATTCTGGACCAGACAATAGAGAACACACTGCACACAAATTATTGGTGGTAATATGTTCTTTCAATGGAACGGCACAAAAAAATGGAAAAGAAAAAAGGAGAAGAATTTATCAGACCAGAACAAAACAGAGCAGAGCAGAATGGAGGCAAAACGGAAAAAATACAGATGAAACCGAGCACTACAGAGCGGAGCAGATTCTCTCCCACACTGCTGAATGGATCAATAATTTGCCAAAATATTAACAAAGACTCGGGTGTCTGGGTGGCATGGCGGTCTATTCCGTTGCCTTCCAACACAGGGATCGCCGGTTCGAATCCCCGTGTTACCTCTAGCTTGGTCGTGCATCCCTACAGACACAATTGGCTGTGTCTGTGGGTGGAAAGCTAGATGTGGGCATGTGTCCTGGTCGCTGCACTAGCGCCTCCTCTGGTCGGTTGGGGTGCCTGTTCAGGGGGAACTGGAGGGGAATAGTGTGATCCTCCCACATGCTACGTCCCCCTAGCGAAACTCCACTGTCAGGTGAAAAGAAGCCGCTGGCGACTCCACATGTATCGGAGGAGGCATCTGGTAGTCTGCAGCCCTCCCCAGATCGGCAGAGATATTAACAACGACTGTGACCAGAGGCTGCACCTTGTCTTCTAGGTCGCCGAGGGGTCACACTGGGTAAACCAGACATCAAGGTGGAGACGGTCAACAAGGAGACCCACAGCCTGGAGGAAGAGGCGGCCAACATCTCCACGGCAACCCGTATGGTCAAGGCCATGTACTCCGTGAGTAGACATCCATCCGTGTCACCTGTGGCCATGGAGAAAGGCATTGTGTGTCACTGGCCTTAAATGTTGACATACACGGACCCGAGGGGCTGCGTGGCAGCAAACGAGTACTCGTATGTGTGCGTATGCACATACATGTGAGTTGCTACATAAACACGTGTGGGTTGGCCAACACACATACACACATCCAGTAGCATGAAAACACACAGACAAATGAGATCACACACATATACACACACACACACTGAAACCAACTGTAGCCCAACCTGCACAAGAAGACAAGACAAACAGGTGTGCACACATGCGCACACACACACACACACACACACACACACACACACTCATACACATAAAATAATTAGACACAGAATGTCATGCATGGCTGTCTGTCAAGACATTTTCACTCATACACACACAGAAAGCACTAAGGAAGCACACGGACATAAACACACATTTGCACAAACGCAACTGATGGCATGATGGGAAGTTTTGAAGACACAACCCTCAAAGTGCTGGACAATCATTTCCAAGAGGCTGCGCTATTATTGAGAGCAGTCAATCCCCCCGGAAGTGGGTCAAATCTCCTCCAGCACAATGTCCAAGAAAACTAACCGTTATCATCCTTTGTGTCTCTGCAGATGAAACAAACCTGAAACTCTGTTTTCCTCTTTCCTCCCTCCCTTCCTTCTCCTTTGCTTTCTCACCCTCCCTCTTTCCGTCTGTGTGTTCCGTTGTTTGATGGTTTAGTTTTTGCCCTCTGTTTCCCTCTCTCCCTCCACCCAGCCATTCAAAGATGACATGGACCTGAAACAGGAAGTGAGGAGCGACACCATGGAGACCCGAGAAGAGTACGAACTCAAGGTGAGAAACAAAGAGTCTGGCGATGCTGGAGCATGGCACCACACTCTTTGCTGTCGCTGTCGTGGTGTTCTGCTGCGTAGGCTTTTCATGGTGAATAGACTGTCATGGTTGTGCACATTACAAGAACAATATTGGCGACATTTTCTCAACAACTTTGTCACCGGAATTTGTTGTTACAAAGGAAAATCACATATCTTGGTAGTGGTTCTGGTGCTGTCCCCTACAGTGCTACAATTTGAAATAATTAATTGAAATGCAAGTTATTTAAAGTATAGCTATACTACTTATAATGTCTAACTACATAAAGTGTCCAACCCACAAAGTCTATGAAAATCTTGGCTCATGTGAGATGAGAACAGTTTCACTTTAGCCAAGATTTTCCCAGACGTTAGGAGTCAAGATTTAACATGGTGGCGAAGTTATTTATGATGAACATTAAAGAAGGCCAATAACCCACTGTGGTGGCAGAAGGCGGTAATACCATTTATTAATGATACTGAAAGGCAGCAACACTGATGGTGCCACCATGACAAGCCTACTTCAGTATTCACAAAATAACAGAAAAAACTTTCTGGGAAACATAGTGAGGCATCTTTATGCAGTTTATGCCATCATATCTTCCATGATGTGCAGTCACTATTGCAGACATGCTGTATGTGGTTTTCTCTGTCTATATACCATCATTCAGTAATAATCACTGGTTGTTTTTAAGCAATGTGTGAAAGATCACAGGCTAAGTAATGTCTTTTTTCCTGCTGCTATCATGACATTAGTGGTCTGCCTTGCTTGTTTGTCAGTCAGTCTTTGCACTGATTTTTTGTGTGTGTATGATTTGGTTTATTTTTTGTATAGCCTGGTTTTCACTTAAGGGGCAAAACTGGACCAGCCATGGCTAATTTTCCATCTGTATCACTGAACTTCTCCGAAACAAATTATCGTTAATATTTTTCTGTATCTTTGTACTAATACGTAACTTCTAGAGTTAGCCTTAGCCCCAGGGAGTTCTTCCCCTTGTTGAGAAACAGGCTTATATCAGCCATGGTTCAAAATGTCTCATGATCTTTGTGGTCATTCACATCATGTGTTTATATATATATAAATATATAAAAAAATTAAACTTATATAGCTCTTTTCTAATACTCAAAGTCGCTTTACAATAAACGAGGTGAAACAAGACGACAGATAAACATAACACATAAACATATATTTATGTGTTATGTTACACAGATAAACGTGTGTGTGTGTGTTTACATCTATCATTCACTTAGAGTGTGTGTTCCACTCACGTACGTAGTGTTGCACAAACAGTTGTCACCAGCGGCACCTACAGCGACCAACACAGCAATCCACAAGTAAATAATAGTCACATAACTGCTCAGTATATCAAAACAATCTCAGCCTGTTATTGTGTGTCTTGTGAAAAGTACTATAAATATACCATATATGTACTCATATGTTCTAGCTACTTTGCTTGTGATGCTGCTATTCTCAGTTTCACTTTTGGTTTGACCGGTAGGTCAGCCCTACAAATACAAATGTCCCTGACTGACTGACTGAGCGACCATGTCAGTGTGACTGACTGAGCGATCATGTTTTACACCATTGGGCCACTGGATTAGGTGACCAACGTCACTGAAGTTTCATGATTGTCTGGCCGAGCACTAAGGCATGAGGGAGAGTGCACAGTTAAAGCACCCCATATAACAACCACTCTGACAAAACACTCACTGACAAATTCACAAAATGATTGCGTGGCATTTGTGGACACTAAACCTGCACAAATCAGACAAAAAGAAACCATGTAATTCTCAAAGCACCCGCAAAGGGTGAAATGCACCCCTAACTGAGCTGCCAAGCAAACAGCGTCTTGGTGCTCCGGGGCTATTTGCACATATTTAAATTAGGTAATATGCATACATTTGGTGCGAAATTGGCCCCTTTCTATGCAAATGAGCCTCATTGCAAAAAAAGTCCAATTCACAAACACCAGCGTTAATAGCCACAAGTAGAGTGAAAATTATTAGCGTCTTCAGAGGGTTTGTGGTAACTGAAGCTCATTTATAAGGGATGTCATGTCCAGACTTTCCAGTGATCATGGCAGCAGTAATTGTAGCCAGGCGAAAGCATAATCCTGCCAGGCATTCTCCTGAGTGGATATTTCGCAGGAGAATATATGTTTTTGTTCTATTTTGTATAGGCTTCGCCCTCTAAGACCATCACTAATGGGTTTATCCCTCGCTGTCCTGTGCAGCACTGAAAAAACTTTAGTCCACACTCACCTAAATGTGGGCCCCACTTACAGCCACAACTCGTCTGTATATTGAATCGAGGCCATACAACCGGCTCCCATTTTTCTTCATCTTCTGAGGAAGCACTATTGAGAGGAATTTAGCAGTGATTCTTCGAGATCTACTACCATGACTTCTAACCATCTAAAGTGGTGATGTCCGGTTATTCCGTTTGCCAGACAGGATACATGATGGGTTTCAAATTGCATGGCCGTTGCAAGGGTTGCCTAGGTTCAGAGCATGCTGGCCTAGTGCTCACTCCACATGCTTTATGCTCCTATTGCGCACGTCTGCCTCAGGCCGAGAAAAAGCAGAGGGCAGACACCTTCGCTGTTGTGCCCGAAGATGTATGGCTAGTGCAAGACACTTTTTCAGTGGACAAAGCCCTGGACCTGCTGGATCCGTTGGGTGAGCCAGTCAAAAGCCATGTGTCATCTCCACCCACGGATAAACGTGCAGATCCCCCCTGACTCACCTCCCCCCCAGCAGAGGAGCCAGAGCTTGGTGGTGATCCACTGGATGAATGCCCAGGGGACCTTGGGGTCTCCTTTTCCACCTCCACTGCCTTGTCTGTCCATGAGCTCCCGGGCATTATCAAGAGGGCAGCAGCCTACAAGAGCCTCATCGTGTTGTCACAGCAGGAGACCGCGCCTCTGGATGAGATAAGTGGGGTTTTCCCCCTAATCCAGCTAGGACCCTGTCTGGCCTTGTCGCCGGTCAAAGGCCAGTACCACCTTCCTCATGGGACCACCTGACTGCTCGCCTGTCAGACCAAGCACACCAAGCATCTGCGATGGCTAACAATATTTTTTTGTTAGCTTTTTCATTGATCAAGCTGGCTGCCCATTTACGTATACTTTACCACATGGATAATTGCAATCAGATGCAAAACTTTATGGACACGTGTGCACTGTAATATCATTTGCACAATATCTTTTGTAAATTGGACCTTGAGACAGGGCAGACAGTGGTTGCAAGTGATGTGCAATTCATGGTGCTATCAGTGAACACAATCCATTCTTTGTGAATTCACTTGTCAATACAGAGTGAGTCTTAGAAAAAAAGAGACTTCTGCAGATAGAAACAGATGAAAGGGGGGGGTTAACAGATAATTAGAATAGGTATACTTAGAATTGAATTAAGTTCTCTTTCAAATCAAACACCCAAAGATATGAGTGGAAAATAGTGTTCTTGCAACTGCATTTATAACTTCTTTTTGGCTGGACCGGACAAGAGGGCCAGCCCTACAAATGTGAATGTCCCCTGACTGACTGAAAGACTGAGTGATCAGTTTAACACAAATGGGCCGCTGGATCAGGTGACCAACAACGTCACTGAAGTTACACGCTTGGTTGGCTGACCAAGGACATCCCTGATAAACATGAAAGTGGGAGTTTCCCTATTGGCCGTTCTCTTTCAAAATGAATTGGCGCAGCGGTTCCAAGTCATTCCACATTTATCGCACGCTAAGAAACAGATTATATTGCTGCTCTTGGAAACTACTGAAATGCTAAGAACAGAATTGCTTCTCTTTCCACATCTGGTTATGCACTAAAACAATCCAGCATAGAGCGGCGTAGGAGAGAAAACAGCTCTCCATGTGCTGAGAGGCATGAGGGAGAGAGCACAGTTAAAGCATCCCAAATAACAATCACTGACAAAACACTCAATACAGTGTGAGTCTAAGAAAAACGAGAGACATCTGCAGATAGAAACAGTTGAAAGAGGAGGGGTAGTTCATTAGATCATCTGTGAACCATATCTAAATGTATATTTTTAATTGTACTTGTATTACCAACCTCTTTTGATGATGATGAGGCAGATCTGGGAATTTGAGATTTTAGCAAATTGTAAAATGGTTTGATCGAATGTGTGTTCTGTTGATGTGATTTAAATGCACTTTCATCATGTTGTTTCAAGTGATAATGTGCAGCATGCAATACATGGCTGAGAAATTAATTGTCGTCCATGCGCTCCCAGGATCCAACTAACGGGTACTACAACGTCAGGGCCACCACCCATGACGAGGCACGTCCCCAGTCCCGTGCAATCCACTACCAAGGAGAGTTTCGCTCCCAGAATCCAAGCAGTGGGCAACCCGGTGCCACCTCCAGCGGACCAACGGGTGCAGCCAGTGGTGCTGTACCCCCCAGCGGAGTGCCAGGGTCCCGGGCAGGCTGCTACGACCCACGCCCCCCTTCCAGGATGTCCCATTCCAGCTATGCCCAGTTCAACACCTTCACCCGGGCAGCACAGAGCCAGCAAGGCCCACCCAATCCCACGCTTCAGTCCCCTGGAGATTACCCAGGAGACTGCGGCCTATTAGACAACACGACTCAACTTTCCTATGACAACTACGGATACCCCTCCCAGTACCCAAGCTACCGTATGGGATTTGCCCCGCCTATTGAGGAAGGGCCGGCTTATGAGATGTATCCCACGGGACAAGGAGTGGGACAAGCGGCAGGGCAAGGGCCAGGCCCTGGGCAAAGCCCTGAAACAGGGCTCGGAAAATATGGAAGCTCTACTCGCTTCTCCTATTCATCTCCACCTTCTGACTATTCTCACAGACACACGCAGAGAATGCAGACTCATGTGTGAAGTACGCACTTGCGCAACCCCCCCCCCCACATACATACACATAATGACATACTTTGACTGCTTTTGCATTGATACTCACACTCATTCAAACAAACATGGACACGCTTAACTCACTGACAACCCTGAGATGTTCCTGCCCTTTCCATACACAGTTGAACATTCAAGAGTCAGCCCATAGCAACCAGTGCATGAAATTCAGCTCCTTGAGCTCAACATGAAAGGTACCAGAGCAGCGATATAGTGGCATAGTTTGCAGCAATACGTGCACTTGCGACAGACAGGTTGACACTCACAGGCTCCAGGCCAAACCTTCTATTGTGTTCAAATGTTATGCAAAACAACAGAGATGGCAGAATGCCACAATCCAGAGAAGAGGAACACAAAGAGAGAATGAGGGCACCAGTTTTTTTTTTAAGACAAGAAGAGGAGGAGATGTGTGAAGGAGGGCAGAGGCACCCCCCCCTACCTTCCATCATTCGTCTTCCCACTTTTGGACTCCTGCATCGCTCTCGCTCCTCTCCCCTTCCCATTCCTGTAAATAAGTGAAAATTGCAGAATTAGGTCATTTTAAAGTTAGTAATACCATGTACACAACTCTACAGTATACAGTATGATGCAGTGCAGATTTTTTCTTTCCAATCTCTGACCCAAACATAGGACAAAAAAAAAAAGACTTGCCATATACACATCTTTAAAGACGTGTGCTTTTTTTTGGATATCACAACTATGGGGCAGCTTGAACTGTTTATCCAGCACTTTCAAACCCCACCAAATCCCCGATGCCACTAGCAATTTCCTAGGGACTATGGCGTACAAGATCTACCTGTACTTAAAGTGGGACATGGCATCTTAAGATGGTACAGAGACTGACCAGAGCACCAACAAAAAGGTATAAAGGTGTGCACCTCCCTTTGTGAGGGGAGGAGACAACTTTCTGGGCCATAAGGTGAGGTTTTGTGTGTATGTCACATTGAAGAGCAGGCGGTAGGAGCAGTAGCAAGCCTCTTGAGATGCTCCCTTCCCATTTTGTATGTCATGATATCACATTTCTATACCTGACCTTTCACGTGGGATCGGTACTGTATATTTGTGAATGAGGGGGGGAAAGCACTTTTTCATCCAATGAATTTCTGCAGTTTGAACAAAAATACCTCCCCCGACCTTAGGTGTCTAAAATGTATTCGTTTCTCTCACTTGCACAGTAGGCTAGAGCTTTTTTTCCATATTTATACAGGCACTCAAAAAAAAAGGCATTCAGAAACATTTTTATAGTATTTTTATATGGAGTTGTGGAACAAAGGTTCAGAGTTTTGGGTGACATTCACTTTTTAATGTTCAAAGGTTTCTGTGTCGAGGTAATCGTATAGACATTTTGTGTTCTTTATTAAGGGGGTGGCTGATGGTTTTTGTAGGGGATGTTGAAGACTGTGATTACACAGTTTCTAGAGTCCTATTCCAAAACACTACAAATGAATTTTGGGGGTAAAATATATTATTTGAGATTTTAAAATCCCAATCAAAAAACAAAAAAAAACAGTTCCCTGGTGAGAGGAGGTGTTACTTTGATGAAATTGTGGTCATATCACTTTGTAACAATCTCTTTTACAGACTTCCTGCCTTCCTTTTCTGAGCTGTGACGGCGACATTCAAAATGATGGATGGCGAGCCTTGTAAAATGGCCTCTCAGTTTGTGCGCTGTTGTCGACCCTTTCTAACAGTGACCCGTTTAAGTGTATAGGCTACTACGCTGTAACATATCAAAAGAGAGGTACATTTCGTGAAGTAACGCAGAGCGGTATGTTAAGCTCGGTACTCTGCTATGGAACGTTATACATTTATACTACATTCGTATGCATAAATCACATGTAGTATGAACACACCACCACAGAACATTTGGTACTGTTTTCTATCCAACATTATTCCATTAAGTTATTTTGGCATTGGTTCTTGTCATTGGCCTTTAGGGCCCCGAAGGTACTTAATAATAAGACGTAAGAATTCCCCCCCCCCTTTTGTTTTTTTTCTCTCCAATAACCCCACTCTTCCGAGCCGTCCCGGTTGCTGCTCCACCCCCTCTGCCGATCCGGGGAGGGCTGCAGAGTGCAGACTACCACATGCCTCCTCCGATACATGTGGAGTCACCAGCCACTTCTTTTCACTTGACAGTGAGGAGTTTTGCCAGGGGGATGTAACGCGTGGGAGGATCATACTATCCCCCCCCCCAAACAGTTGTCCCAACCGACTGACCAGAGGAGGCGCTAGTGCAGGGACCAGGACACACCCACACCCGGCTTCCCACCCGCAGACATGGCCAATTGCATCTGTAGGGACGCCTGGCCAAGCCAGAGGTAACACGGGGATTCAAACTGGCGATCGCTGTGTTGGTAGGCAACGGAACAGACTGCCACGATACTCGAACCCACCAGATATATGAACAGGGCACTAATCTACAGAAAGTGCAGCCAACCTTTACCGAACCCCCACTGCGCTATTGCTTAAGTTGCTTTTCCCGTCTGAAAAAGTGTTAACGATTCAAATATTTTTCCGTGCACGTCATCAAAAGACACGAGACGTACACATCTCCAATCAAAACATTAAAGAAATGATTATGCTCCTCACGCAGGACAGGTGACGCCGAACCACTGCTTTTTCCGACACACACACACAGACGCGTTCATGTGACGAACACAAGCCGACTCCGCCCCCCTCCCGAAGACAGCGCTGCCAATTATTGCTGCTTCACCGAGTCCGGCCATAGTCGGGTCTGACGAGACCGGGGCGCGAACCCCGGTCCCCAGTGGGCAACTGCATCGACACAAAGCCGATGCTTAGACCGCTACACCACCGCGGACCGCACCTCATTATAATTTTAAGTGTTGTGGCTGCAGAAGATTACAAAAAGACAAGTTCGTCCCGTTGATGTGACCTTGTGTGAAACAGGTACATTTTCCAAAAAAAAAAAGGCAGCGCAAAACTGTAAAAATTCAAACACTTCTTGCAAGGTACTGCTAAGTCTGTAGCAACGGTCTGTCCTTGAGAGTCACAGACCTTATCTCACACTTTACGAGAGGCAGGATGCAGCAAATATTTGAAATACAAAATGACACGCCACGGTTGGCTAACAGGACAAGTATTTGCCGGTGATATCGTCTGCCGACTATCTAAACGTGTGTATTTTGGATGGCGATCAACAAATATGCACACCACTAGTCCGCTCATATCCCCCCCCCGCCCCCCATGTGTATCCATCGGTTGGGTGTGCTCCAATACTAATCAATATTTGGTCTGCTTTCTTCTGTTCTCGGGGATAACGGAGAGCCAGACGCTTCACAGATGGACAGCGAGCTGGTTTAATAGCCAACTGCTTGTCAGACGTTTCAACAAACTCATGATGACGTCTTAAGCCTTTCTCCAGTAGCTCGGATTATTTCCCCTCCCAGACGAAGACATATGGAGCCAGTTGGCAGCCTGTCTTGTATATAAATGTGTTTGTGTTGGGGCGGGAAGCATTTGTTATAGAGTATATGAGCTTACATCATTTCCTCATGAAAGTTGAGTTTTTTATTTCATGAATGCTTTCCTTTCACCGAACATTTGCATTTTAGATGTCATATCTGGATTTCTGTTATTGCATTACAACCTCCTTGGAAAGAACGTTAACGGTTCACGTTTATGTTTCAAATGTCATACATTATTTTTTTTAAACTTTTTTTTCTCTTTTTTCGCCTCCCTTTTTCTCTCCAATTGTATCCGGCCAATTACCCCACTCTTCCGAGCCGTCACGGTTGGTGTTCCACCTCCTCTGGCGATCCGGGGAGGACTGCAGACTACCACATGCCTCCTCCGATACATGTGGAGTCGCCAGCCGCGTCTTTTCACCTGAAAGTGAGGAGTTTCACCAGGAGGACGTAGCGCGTGGGAGGATCACGCTATCCCTCTAGTTCCCCCTCTCCCACGAACAGGCGCCTCGACCGACCAGAGGAGGCGCTAGTGCAGCGCCCAGGACACATACCCACATCCGGAGTATTACAACTGGCATATTCAGTCTGATCCACGCTTGACTGAGTTTTGTGCAGATGATGATTTTATACTTATCCGTTGTGTTAACTTTTTATGGTCCACCCTGCTTTGTTTTGATCTTATGCTGTCTGATACAGTGCTGCTTGTTTTTCTTTTTTAAAACCGTGTTCTGTAAGGTGTCCTCGAGTGCTCTGAAAGGCGCCTACAAATAAAATGTATTATTATTATTATCCGGCTTCCCACCCGCAGATACGGCCAATTGTGTCTGTAGGGACGCCCCCTCTTTTACTTTCTGATGTATGTATTGAATAGGGGTCCTCATCGGTCGATCCAGCACAAAAGAGGTTGGGGACGCCATTTGTCTGTGGTCAAAATGACCACACATCCAGGCCACGCATGGCAAAAACTGCCCCAAGTAGGCCAAACCTTGGTTCCTAACCAGGCCAAACCCGCAATACTCGGGTGCTTCATACTGCTCTGCTCAATGTTGTGCTGTGCTGTGCTGTGCCGGGCCGAGAGCGACTCAAACGGCTCCGTGTCTTTGCGAGAGAGTCTTTATAGGGTGCCAAAAGATTTTGCGGAAAATTATCTGAGCAAACAAACAAATGCAGCAGCCATTTGTGTGTGTATATTCCGTGTGTTTCTGTGTTCGCTTGCTTATGTGTGTGTGTGACAGAGAGAGAGAGAGAGAGAGAAAGAGAAAGGAAGAGCGCGTTTTCTTGCATGTCTGTGTGCATGCCAATTTGCCGTCTTTCTGGCGCGTGTGCATGTGCGGATGTCTGTCGAAGCGCATGCATGTCCGTGGGTGTTGGGAGTGCGTCGTTTCCCATAATGAGCATAACGCGTGATCACGGGGCTTTAAGACACAAGGGAGGCAGAGCAGGACAGACAGAGAGACTAAACAACGGAGACATCATGTGGCCTTAGGACACGAGGAATGAGCCAGCCCTGTCCTCTCATCCCTCTCATCAACTTGTACTCCGACGATGAACGAGCGATGGTTTTCTGTTGTTTTTTTTGTTTGACGTTGTTCAGTAAATGAAAACAATGCGATTCAGTTGGAAGGGTTTGCACTTGTTTAAGTCTGCGTGTGTGTGTGTGTGTGTGTGTGTGTGTGCATGCATGTGTGTGTGCGTGCATGTGTGTGCGCGCGCAGGTAAGCAGCAGAGAACGTGAGGGAGGAGTGTGTGCTTGATGAGCATATATATATTTATATATGTATTCATATCATCACGTCACTTATTTTTATATATTCTTATAAATTGTTCAGACAGGAGGACTATATCCCTTATTATGTCCGTGATGGGTTCTGAGTTAAATATTTTGTTGTTATTTGTTTTCATGACGGAAATGTACAAAACATACAAGAAATTATTAAAAAAAACTTTTATTTTCATGTTACCATTATTTGTCTTACCCTATATTTTTTTTCAAATTGTATGTAATTATTTTTCCACAGTATTACAGAAAATAAAAGAAAACACGGCTTTCATAAGAACGATGATTAATAACGACTCCCTTGTGTGATCGTAAGATTTTGTACAGAGACGCGTCCGTTTTACGGGGCCCACTTGTTTTAAATTATTTCTCCTTTCACTTTCAAACTCCGATTTAGTTGTTGAACTTTCTGTTCTTCTGTCATCTCGTAGCATTTAAACCGACTTGCCTGAATGGAAATCCTTCAACTGAAAATCTGATTTAGTCTGGAAGTCTGGCCTTTTTGCAAAGTGACACCAGGTGATTTGGATTGTGGCACGTCACTGTTGCAAAACTGAGGCTTTTTTTTTTAAATTGTATTTTTTTCTTCTTCATTGCATAGCAACACGCTATTACAAGCTATATAGCTCACAAGACTGTCAAGGAAGAAACGGAGCTATAGTCACAGACGAGGTAAAGTAAAATTGATCAGTTTTCATTAAATTCAATATGAATTTAATATGTTAAATTTGCTCACAAATCAGTAGTACTGTACATCTATGACACATTTATGACATTTTTTTTCACCAAAGTTTGTTTGGCTGCACCAGAGGTTGTTTACTTTAACAGTTCTCCACACTCGCCTCTATGGAACCGGCTCTTTTGGGGGAGGTGTCACTAATAACAGCGGCTACTCCGATTGGCTGGCAGTATTGCAGGCCCCGCCCCCTCCCTTGACAGAAATCACAGCCGCTCCAAGATGAGGCAAATCTTGCTTTGCAACTTTAATGAAAAAAAGAGGGAACTTTTTTCCCTCTTTTAGTTAAATGCATCCTAAATAAGGACCCAGAGCTGGCTTTAAAATACTTCTCCCAAGTCTGATGTAAAGACTTGCCATTCCATCTATCCATTATCTGAACCGCTTATCCTGCTCTCAGGGTCGCGGGGATGCTGGAGCCTATTTCAGCAGGCGGCAGGCGGGGAGACACCCTGGACAGGCTGCAAGGCCATCACAGGGCCCCACCACACACACACACACACACACACACACACACACACACACACACACACTTATACTAGGGGCAATTTAGTACGGCCAATTCACCTGACTTACATGTCTTTTGGACTGTGGGAGGACACTGGCGCCCCCGGAGGAAACCCACGCAGACACGGGGAGAACATGCAAACTCCACACAGAGGACGACCCGGGACGACCCACCAAGGTTGGACTACCCCGGGGCTCGAACCCAGGACATTCTTGCTGTGAGGCGACCGCGCTAACCACTGCGCCACCGTGATGCCCTGTAAAGACTTGCCATTTCCTTGAAATTGAACATCACATTAGACAATGACCCGTTAATCTTTTGTCAGAGTACAAATAGTTACCATGGAAATGGCTCTTGTTCCGATTTGAGAAGCTGGAAAGGAACATACGTTGATATCTACAGACAAAAGGGCTTACGCGCTGTGTTGACCTGAGCAAGGCGAAAGGAATTAAAAGACACACAGAAAAGCCCTGCATATCAGTCTCCCCACCCCCTTTACCATCCGCGCCTTCCCCTCCTTTAGGCTCTCATCCTCTCCTCACTGCCTCTTTTACTTTATTTATCCTTCCTCCCCCTTTTCGCCTTTATTTCTTTCCCTCTCTTCACACCCCACCCCACTCCGCTCGAGAGAGAGAGAGAGAGAGGTGAGGAGCAGTGACATACAGCTGTGGTCTGACTGAGAAGGGAAGAAATCAGAGGAAGGGGAAGATTGATAGGAAAGGAATGACAGACAAGAGGGAAAGAAGAAGGATGCAGGGACAGACAAGGTGTAACTGACACAGATGAACAGCGCGCGCGCGCGCACGCACACACACACACACACACACACACACACACACACACCAGGGTGGATGGGTTATTAAAATCTCCCTGCCTGTTTGTTTGGGTGATAGTTATTAGCCTCTCCTCTTATCTTGCTGGTCCCAATGAGGATAATGTCTGGAATAACCTTGAGCACCCCCAACTCACTCCACCCAAACTTCTCCTGCTCTCCCCCAAACGGCCCTCCCCATCTTTTTTTTTTTATATCCCCTCTTTCCCATTTGGAGCCGTCATTGCCAGGATGATGGCCCTTCTCTACGTGTTTGGCACCGCACTCAGCACCAGAGATGTATTATGAAATTAGTGAGAATGATGTCATGCATTTTCTAGGACGTTTGTCCTTCGCACATCCTCTGGCCCCACACCCCCCCCCAACCCCCAGCTCCCCCCAATCTGCGCGGATGACGTCACTGGCTTGGTGACTCGGCTGTAGCGACGTTGTCGTCTCTCGGTTTTTGTTGGGCGTTGTCGCCATCTGGTGTTTCAAAAGTGGTATCGGCTGCTGAGTGGAGGGGAGCGGTTTGGTGTCGGCGATGATCACAGCGAGCCATGTAACTGACCTTCACGAAAAGACAACGTGAAGGATAACAGACTAGCCTGAGTTGTAAAAGGCTTTTATTGTGAGTGAATAACTAGCGTATTGTGATTGTAATGGCGGGGCATTGTCAATTTGTCAAATATTCAAATGAAAGAAGTAATTGTAAATGAATAATGATAAATAAGCACCCGTTTCGGGAGGAAAGTTTTGAGGAGAAGAATAGTGATGGAATGTGGCTATGCAAATTTAATGTAGGCAATCATGAAATTAGACACAAAAACATGTTGAGTATACTGCTAGTATATGAAAATGTGTATATCTGTAATATGGCCACATGCAAGCGAGTAACCGATCAAATTGTATTTAGCATAAGGTTACATTCAAAAGTTTTTAATAGTTTGATGTGTTTGATCTGTTTCAATTTAACTAGTTATGTCAAAACTGTGCAAGCGACCCATCCATTATGGTTCACACACTAAAGGAGGAACACTTTTTTCAGTTCACTCTGAATTATTAACGTCACTAACTGAATAAGGTTCACGGTGTGCATACTAACATGAAGTCATACTAATGCATTTACCCTAACCCTGCCGTGGGTAAGTTTGAGTAGCAACATTACAGCTCTGTTAAGATATCAAAACATAACTGAAACAATACCACATTCTAAGTTATCCTGGCCCATCCCCCAACCAGAGGACACTGTTTATACTGAATATACTGTATCGCTCGCATAAAGGCGAGTGCTCCCATAACTATAAAATAGCCTCTTGACTTGTAAATGTGAACCATGTAAACTTTCTTGTTCCGTCTACCATTGAAAATCCTAAATAACATCTGAATTACTCCTGTCCACCTTTAATGAAGCAAAAACCTTTTTTTTCCCAAATTGAAATACAATATCAACATTCTTACTTATAACATCTTCTACAACATACAAAACACAAAGTGTGCTAAGAGGGAAACCTCCAAGGACTTCAATGCCCACCCCCAACACACACACACACGCACACACACACACACACACACACACACACACACACACACACACACACACACACACACACACACACACACACACACACACACATTTAGCAGTTGACTTCCAATGGTTTGGGCATATTTTTGCATTTGAAATGAGCTCCAAGCCTTCCCCCTATAGTGTATAATGTGTAATGAAAATCCCATAGCAGAATTGTGCAAATATTTCTTCTTTCTGCACAACAGTCTTGCTGCTTGGTAAATGCTGGCTCCTCAGTGGTGCCTCTGTGGAGTCTATTGAGTAGGCTCTCATATTAGTTCAGGCCTCGGCAGGGCGGAAGTCGTGCCACAAAATACATTATAGATTAGTGCTCCCTTTAAAAAACATTGGCAGAATTGGGCCTTTAACTACCTCCCCAAATGTGTACATATGACGCTAATATGGACGCAGAGGAAACTGCAAAAAAAAAAGAAGCACTTTATGCTGTGCATTACAATGAGAAATGGTACACTGACCAACAGCAGGTGAAATATAGGTCAAAAAGCAATTTCATTTCAAGACAGAGCACTGCCCTTTCTATCTCAGCATTAACTTTGCTCTTCAGCTCGATGGCTTTGAGGTCAGTGAATTGTGAAAGGACAGTATGGGATCAAAATGCAGATGAATGAAGGCAAAATCAGTTATGTCTGTGCTTAACTACTGAAACAGGTGTAGTTACTCCCTATCAGAACTGTGTTGCATCATCTTGGGGCTAAAATTACCTTCGTGTTGAGGTGATCATCTGAAGCTGTTTCTTCAAAACACATGTAAGTGCGAAGACAAACCCCTTTCCGCTGTGTGGCCAAAATTATTCTTGGTGTTACTATTGTTTTGGGAAACTATCATAATTTGGTAAAGCTATTACCTTCATTAAGAGTCCAAGCTCAAATAATCTCCTCCTCCTTTTTTCTTCTTCTAAAAGCATCTACTCTTCAGTCGTAGTAAAAGCTGAGAGCGGCTTGACATATGTAGCAAGTTGTGCTCCCAGAAACGATGACATAAAATAATGTAATGTAATGGGAAGCCAACTGAGGGGTGTGATCAGGCCCCCGGAAGCAGCCCAGCAAACAGCTGCTATGGGCTCAGTGACCAAGCTTGGAACGGCAAGTCACATGACGCCACTGGGCCCCAAAAAGACTTTTCCCCATAGAGATACACTGGGAAAGAAAGGCCCATAAACCCTCAAAAAAACAAAAACAAAAAATAAACAAACAACAACAACTCTATGAGTGATCAACTTTAAATTTCATTAATTTTTTTGACATGCGACTCCTCGTTTTTTCATTGGTTTTCATAGAGTTTCGTTGGGAGTGATGAATATGGTGAGGATTAGGAATGAGTAGATTACAATTGGAGAGACAGCTGACAGCTCGAAAAGACAGCAACCTGGGGCAGGAAGGGAGCAGCAGCCTGACCTGCATCTTTCGTGAGGAAGAAGCCACATAAGCTACAGACAGACACACTGAGATATACCCCTTGGGGAGCCCGAGAGGGTGGGAGAATGAGCACCCCAATAGGAGGGTTTCGGTGCAACATCATCACAGAGATGCGTGCACAACTAGGGGGCAGAAAGCAGCTACAGCGCAGAGATTTTAACCAAGATAGAGCTCAGATACAGCAGAGATGACGTGCAGTAGTTATGCAACAAACCGCACAAACAGCCAAAAGGATGGGTGCAAAATGTTCAACATTCCGAAGGGGTCACATGCATGTGACCCCTTACGATTATGTACACATATCATGGTTGTGGTTTTGGTTTTTACAGTTAATGCTGCTACACAGAATAGCATCAAATGGTATATCCATATTACTTAGGCTGTTATCAATCAGTGAATTATAATGCTTTAAGTCATCTTCTCTAAGCCTAGACCAATCTACTTTCCCACTTTGTTCATGGTTATCATAACTGGTCAACTCAGGTAGACTCTCCACATTTAATATCATAGACACAGGTATGTGATCTGTTGTGGCCAGACCATACAAGATCTTGTAGAGCCGAAGGAACGGAGAAGACCGTAGGTTCACACTTTAGCCGTGTAGGCAACTTTCTTTAATCAACGATAAATCAGAGAGACAACAAAACCATAGCTCGACTGAGCGGAGGCAGCAAGAATAATCAGAAAACTGGCTGAACAACCATAACTTAACCCTGCGTTAACCTGCCAGGGCAACCCTGACTTAACTCTTAGTTCCTGGGGTGAATTCTATCCCCAATACGTGTCCACCACATGAGCCCCCCCAGAATTCGCCCTAGTAATCGAAGTCAGGCAGGCGCAGGGGGACGACAGGCCGTCCGCGGCGGCTCCGGGTAACAGGGGCCGGAGTGTCTCTGGGAGGCATTGACGCGGGCTTGTGGAGGTCGGCCTGAGGAGCAGAAGAGGCAGCGCGGGCCTCCACGGGGGGAGGAGGCGGAGCCGGGGGATGACCGCGACGAGGAGGTTGGGCTAACTCCAACGGCTGCGTCAAGTCCAGGTGTGTGGGTTTAACTCGGTCCACTGAAACATGCTCGGCCGTGCCCCCAAAATCCACCACCAGGTGCTTAGTTCCCCGTTCCAGGACGCGGAAGGGGCCGTCATAAGGGGGTTGCAGAGGGGGGCGGTGTCGTGACGGATGAACACGTAGTCCGCTGACTGCGGACCTGGGGGCACCTGGGACACCGGAGCGCCGTGTTGGGCAGTAGGGACGGGTGTGAAAGCTCTGACCCCATCCAGCAAGGAGGCTCGTTGGTCCACAGCTGACCAGGGACGCGTTGCGTTGGGCATGAAATTGCCTGGGACTCGCAGCGGCGTGCCGTACACCAGCTCCGCAGAGGAGGCTTGTAGGTCTTCTTTCAGGGCGGTCCGCAGGCCCAGCATGACCCATGGGAGCTTGTCGACCCAGTTGCAGTCCTTGAGAGTAGCCCGAAGCGCAGCCTTCATGGACCGGTGGAAGCGCTCACATAGGCCGTTTGCCTGAGGGTGGTAGGCGGTAGTGCGGTGAAGCTTGACGCCCAGAGCCTTACCCACAGCATTCCATAGCTCTGAGGTAAACTGTGGCCCGCGGTCAGATGAAAGGTCGGAAGGCGTACCGAAACGTGAGACCCACGACCCAATAAAAGCCTGGGCCACATCAGCAGACGTCGTGGATGCCAGGGGAACAGCTTCAGGCCAGCACGTAGTCCTGTCCACCACAGTGAAGAGGTAGGTGAACCCATGGGAGGGGGGTAGGGGACCAACCAGGTCGACGTGGACATGGTCAAATCGTCTCTCCGGCACTGCGAAGCGTTCCAGGGGCGCCTTAATGTGGCGGTGTATCTTAGCCCGCTGACAGGCAACACACGAGTCGGCCCACGCTTTCATGTCTCTCTTAAGTCCCTCCCACACAAACTTAGCAGAGGTCAGGCGCATGGATGGCTTACCGCCTGGATGAGAGAGGCCGTGGACAGCTTCAAACACGGGGCGTCTCCAGCTGTCCAGGACGATGGGCCTGGGCTGTCCTGTGGAGACGTCACACAGGAGGGTGACACCTGTGTCGCTGGCCTGGTCAGCGGCCATCTGTGCATAGTCCAGGCCTAGGTAGACAGCTCCAATCACTGCCCTAGAGAGGCAGTCAGCTACCTGGTTAGACTTACCAGCGACGTGCTGGATGTCGGTAGTGAATTCCGAAATGTAGGAGAGTTGTCGCTACTGGCGAGCGGACCATGGCTCGGCTGTCTTGGACATGGCAAACGTGAGGGGCTTGTGGTCCACGTACGCAGTAAACTCGCAGCCCTCTAGCAGGAACCGGAAATGCCGGACGGCGAGCCAGAGACCGAGGAGTTCCCTGTTAAAAGTACTATACTTGCGCTCTCGATGTATAAGCTGGCGACTGAAAAAGGCCAAAGGCTGCCAAGCCCCCCCCCCACTGCTCGTGAACCGCACCAACAGCATAGTCCGATGCATCCGTGGTTATGGAAATAGGCGCTGTAGGTGAAGGATACGCTAGCAGGGTAGCCTGGGAGAGTGCAGCTTTAGTCTCGGTGAACGCACGGTCCCGCTCTGCTGTCCAGTCGACCGCCTGGTTGGGGGACATGCCTTTCAGCGCCTCGTACAGTGGCCGGATGATAAAGGCGGCTCGGGGAATGAAGCGGTGGTAGAATGTCACCATCCTGATGAACTCCCTGAGCGCACAAGCTGTTTGGGGGCGCGGAAAGGCCGCCACCGCTTCCACCTTTGAGGGCAGGGGCCCCGCCCCGTCCCCAGTGATGCGGTGCCCGAAGAAATCAATGGCCGTCAGCCCGAACTGGCACTTCGCCGGGTTGACGATCAGCCCATGCTGGCTGAGGCGTGTGAAGAGGGCGTGAAGATGGGACAGGTGTTCTTCCTCGGAGGCGCTGGTGATGAGTATGTCGTCCAAATAGACGAAGATGAAAGGAAGGCCACGGAGCACTGAATCCATCAGCCGCTGAAAGGACTGGGCCGCGTTTTTGAGTCCAAATGGCATTCGTAGGAATTCAAATAGGCCGAATGGGGTAGTCACCGCTGTCTTGGGGATGTCTGAGGGGTGCACGGGAACTTGATGATAACCACGGACCAGGTCGACTTTTGAGAAGACGCGTTTGCCACACAGGTTTGCAGAAAAGTCCTGGATATGCGGGACAGGATAGCGGTCAGGCGTGGTGGTGTCATTTAGTCGGCGGTAGTCCCCGTATGGGCGCCAACCTCCATCAGGCTTAGCGACGATGTGGAGTGGGGACGCCCACGGGCTGTCAGAGCGGCGGATGATCCCCATGCGTTCCAGGTGCTCGAACTCAGACTTGGCAATGGCGAGTTTGGCGGGGTCGAGACGCCTGGCTCTGGCGTAGACCGGGGGCCCCTTCGTAGCAATGTGATGCTCCACCCCACGCTTAGCGGTGGGTGCAGAGAAGGTAGGCTGGGTGAGGTCAGGGAACTCAGCGAGGAGGCGGTTGAACTTGTCTGCCTCTGAGAGAGAGTTGGCTAGACCTGCATAGGCCGCTTCCCCCCGCGTACATGCGAAGGAGGAGAAGGTTAAGGCGTCGACCAGACGGCTGTTCTGAATGTCCACTAGCAAACCGTAAGCGCACAAAAAATCAGCTCCGAGGAGGGGAAGCGTTACATTGGCCATGACGAACTCCCACGTGAAACGTTGTCCACCAAAACACAGTTCTACAGACCGCACGCCGTAGGTGTGGATAGGGCTGCCGTCAGCCATCGCCAACTGGGGGCCCCGCTCCCCGCCCATGAGGATGAAGAGTAGCCTGCTCGTATCGCCAACACTCATGGCCACTACTGAGTGTTGGCCCTCTCGTTTCCCGTCGGCCTGTAGTTGCAGGGGGAACGGCACAGTTTAGCTTTCGCACCAAATCGAGCGTGGTACATACAGAGTCCAGAGGGCTTGTAGCGGTCTGACGCTGTGGCGCCACCGTCGGGCCACGCCCGCGATGTCGGCGGGGGGCCAGTGAAGGTAGGAGCCAGCACCCCGGCATGGGAGGAGCGTTGTGTAGCGACGAAGAATCGGTCAGCCTCCTTTGCCAGCTCACGGGGATCAGTGATGGTGGAGTTAGCGAGCGCAGTCTGGACGTGGGGCGGCATGTTGCGCAGAAACAGCTCCATAAACAGGAAACATGGCTTTTCTTGACCCAGTAGATTTAACATCCTGCTCATTAGCTCCGATGGTTTGCCATCTCCCAAGCCCTGAATTGCGAAGAGGCGACGTGCTCTCTCCGTTGTTGACAGTTCAAAAGTTTCAAGGAGGAGATTTTTAAGTGCGGCGTATTTACCATCGGCCGGTGGGTTGGTTATGAAACCGCTTATCCTGGAAGCCGTAGCGCCCCCCAGCGCCGCCACTACGTAGTAGTACCTGGTCTCGTCTGCTGTTATGTCTCTGAGCGCGAACTGTGCCTCAGTCTGCGCGAACCATGTAGCCGGGGAAGACTCCCAAAACTCCGGCAGTTTAATTGCAACGGCGTTCGTAGCCATAATGTGTGTGGTTTCAGAAAACTTATCCGAAAACCGACGTCGGGGTCACCAGTGTAGAGCCGAAGGAACGGAGAAGACCGTAGGTTCACACTTTAGCCGTGTAGGCAACTTTCTTTAATCAACGGTAAATCAGAGAGACAACAAAACCACAGCTCGACTGAGCGGAGGTGGCAAGAATAATCAGAAAACTGGCTGAACAACCATAACTTAACCCTGCGTTAACCTGCCAGGGCAACCATGACTTAACCCTTAGTTGCTGGGGTGAATTCTATCCCCAATACGTGTCCACCACAATCTCCACTTTCTCTAAACATTCATGAGCATCGGCTGTACATATACAGTGATTCAGCCAGGATCATGTATGCCATGCTTCACCAGTATATGTGTAGCAATCTACTGGCAGCAGCATTTTACAAGAAAGAACCAGCTTGCAATCTTGACAAAATTGGATTAGGTGTTGACCAAATAAGGAATTATTATCTGAGATATCAGCATTCATGTCTCCCACAACAAATATGCACTTTCTTTAAGATCTGCAGATGGAGCCCTGCTGGTTCTTCCCAGGTCTCGGTTTGTTACAAAGGGTGATGGGGCTTTTGCTGTTAGAGCCCCCACACTATGGAACTCTCTTCCTATTCAACTCAGACAAACCAAGTCTCTAGCTTCTTTTAAATCTTGTCTTAAAACTTTTCTTTGTATGAAAGCTTTTACAAATGTTTGATATTTGTTTTTATTCATGCCGTTTTTGGTTTTGCTCTTACTTGTTTGGTTTTATGCTTGTTTTTGCCTTGTCTGGGTTTTTTTTTGTGAAGCAAACTGAGCGCTGCCTTCGTTTTCGCTGTCTAACCACAGCTTCCTTCCTTTTGTTCCTCAGGCCTGCATCATAACCTTTTAAGGAAACAAGAGCCTTTCCCTTTACAAATACAATCCAGTCGAGAGAAAAAAGCGACCCAAGATGGCTGCACAGGAGAAGTAGTGTCTGGCCAATTCGACAAAACTCTCAGAAAAATCTAGATTATGATTGTATAATTCCGTCTATTTTGCGCCTCGTGGTTACATGATTGAATATGTCCCAAAAGAGTAATTATTTTACTCGTAATACGCCTCAAAATCAGCGAACTAAAACTTCTACCGAACCAACGAGCAAGATGGCGACGCAGCGTGAAGCTACAGATACCCCGCACCTAGCTAACGTGGCTACTGAACTACAGGGCATTCGGACCATCCTTGAGACTCTAGCTAAAGATGTATCCGGAGTGAAAAGTGGAATGGATTCTCTGAATGACACTGTTAAAAAGCTTGGGGACAGAACTACCGAGGCCGAATCAAGAATATCAGCGCTGGAGGTTGACAACGCTAAACAGGGCCCAGTCATGGAGGAAATGGTGAAGCAAAACAGGCTGCTGCGAGATAGGCTATCAGCCTTGGAGGGCTACTCCAGGCGCCAGAACATCAGGATTTCGGGTATCAAGGAGGGGGTGGAGGGCCAAGATTACGATGCCTTTCTCAAAACACTGCTACAGGAGAGTTTGGGAATAAACGCGGATGAGTGGTACGAAGCTGACAGGATTCATCGTGTAGGCCCACCCCCGAATGACAACTCCAGACCGAGGCACGTCATCGTTCGTTTTCTGCGAGATAAGGCTAAGTCTGCAGTGCTAGCAGCAGCGAGGAGGAAGAAAGAAGTGAGTTGGAGAAACGCGAGGATTTACTTCTTCCAAGACTACGCCCAAGACATACAAGAGAAACGCAGGAAATACGATGAGGTGAGGCGGATGCTGCAGGCACGCAAGATCGTGTACGCCCTGCGATATCCAGCCACGAGGACCTTCACGCTTAACAAGCGGCGACACGAGTTCTCCACCCCGGCGGAAGCTAAGCTCATTCTCAGCCGCCTGGGAGATAAAACAGGGGCCTCTGCGGAAAGAAGTGCGTTCGCTGATGGCAAGGATTAATTTGGGATTTCGAGACCTTGGCTAACTGACATTGACATCGAATTGACATTGATACAGCAACAACTCTTATTCGTTTGGTATAGAGAGCACCCGCAGAAAACAGGACCACGATGTCAACATGTATGGACGGGACTGTATCGAGTGGAAACCCCCAGCGAAAGGTAGGCAGCCTAACCGGTGGACTTTATTCTTCTTCTATCGTGTCATTATTTCCACCGGCATGCATAAATAGCTCCGGTCTATGGTAGGCGGGGAGCGAAAGAGACAGGAAAGCCTATACCGCAGGGGATATTAACCGGGGCTCTCTGGTATTAATCTGAGGTCGCTGCTGTTGGTCTACTTGTTTATAGAAACAGGAGTATGTTAGCCACGAGGTAGGGACTAAGGAAAATTAATCATTTTGGTGCCTGATTAGGTCTACCAAACGTTATGCAATCACTAAGTTGCGTGTTAAGGAGTGAGGGTTGAGTCAGTTGGCTAGCCAGTAGTGGAGCCTTCGACGGGATCAACCAGTTCCATGGACTCATTAAAGTTAAACTATGGGAATGACTGGCATGGGGGCCAGCTAGTTTTCAGTTTTGTTTTTCTTTTTTTGTCTGTTGTGTCTTTTAGTCTTGTAGGTTATGCTCATGTTATGTGTCCGATGTCTACCCATAATGAGTCTACTAATACAGGCAGTAGGCCTACTAATTGGAAGGCAAGTAGGCTATATATTTTTCAGATCCGAGGGATAAATGCATATAGGGCAACTTTTATTTTTTATGGGGATACTTCAATAATTCAGTATGGGTTTACTTAAAATATCTTGGAATATAGCGGGGTGCACACATGTTATTAAAAGGAAAAAAATCCTAACATTTCTCAAACAGAAAAAGGTTGATATAGCCCTTATTCAGGAATCACATTTGAATGAGAAGGAATCTGACAAATTGAAACGAGACTGGGTGGGACAGGTTTATTATAGCACATTCCCTGCTAGGAAGAGAGGGGTGATTATTCTTGTTAACAGGAACGTAGACTTCCAAGTGCTGAAGCGCATCTCAGATAAAGAAGGCCGATAGGTCATCTTAGATGCTATAATGGAAGGCCAAAGAGTGACAGTGGCTAATATCTATGGTCCGAATTCAGTATCGCCAGACATTTTCCATGATGTCTGTAATATAATTAGAAATGTGGGGAACGACAATATAATTATAGGGGGAGACTTCAACCAGGTTAGAGATCTGAAACTGGACAAATCCTCTCAATCAAGCCGATCCAGCTATAGGTCTGCACCAATGGCCGCAATAGAGTTGATGATGGAAGAACTGGGACTTATTGCTATATGGCGGTTATTACACCCACAAGAAAGAGACCCCCATGCCACATATTCTAGGATTGATTATTTTCTTATATCTGGGGCTTTCGTTAACCAAGTGCTTAGTACTACAATTGGCAATATAGTTTTGACGGATCATGCACCTGTGGATGTAGTTATGTCCCCTCAAGAAAATGAGGAACGGGTGTTAAGGTGGCGCTTTGATAATTTCAGGTTAAATGGAGAAGAGTATTGTACATTTGTTAAGACGGTGATGTGTGAGTTCTGGGAATTTAACGAGGGCTCAATTTCAGACTCCGGGATGATGTGGGATGCCTTTAAAGCATATGTAAGGGGGCGTCTTATACAACACAGTGCGCTTGCTAAAAGAGCAGAAAATGAAAAGATGCTTAAACTAGATAAAGACATAAAAAAGCTTGAGAAACAGCATATACAGCATCCAGACCCAGAAACGTGGCGTAGACTCGATAAATTAAAATTTGATTTGAATAACATTTTACAAAGGAAGGCCGAATTAGCGTTGTTTTATACGAAGCAGAAATACTATGAACAGGGAGAGAGGGCGGGCAAATTATTGGCACATAGAGTAAAACAGAGGCAAACTCAAAACATAATTTCTTCAATATATAATAAAAATAATGAATTGATCACGAATAAAAAGGGGATTAATGGGGTGTTTGAGACATTTTACCAAGAACTTTACACATTACAAAGGGACGATGGATGAGTCTAAACTGAAGAGCTTCCTGTCAACAATTAACATGCCAACCTTAACAGAGGCTCAGAGAGACACCTTAGAAGGAGACGTCACTATTGAAGAAATTCAGCAAGCAGTACTTAATCTTAGTTTGGGGAAAGCGCCAGGAAATGATGGGTTTACTTCTGACTTTTATAGGAAGTTTATCGACAAGTTAGCCCCGAGACTGCAAACTGTCTATCAAGATGCTTTACAGAAAGGTAAACTCCCTGAAAGCATGAGATAACAGTAATCGCTTTAATTCATAAGAAAGGGAAGGACCTGCAGTACTGTGGTAATTTCCGACCAATCTCACTAATCAATGTGGATGAAAAAGTGTTGGCCAAGATTCTAGCAACCAGACTAGAGGATGTTATTCCACTTCTAATACATCCAGACCAAGTTGGATTTGTAAAGGGGAGGAGCTCAGCTGATAATTTACGCAGACCCTTGCATCTCATGTGGAAAACGAGAAATGGAGAAGACCCAGTGGTTGCCTTCTCTCTAGATGCAGAGAAGGCCTTTGATAAGGTGGAGTTTTCCTTTTTGTTTTCTATTCTAGAGAGATATGGGTTTGGATCATCGTTCCTACAATGGGTTCAGCTAATGTATACAGAGCCGATGGCCACTGTTCTCACCAATGGCATCATGTCACCCTCTTTTAAGCTGAGCCGTAGCACTAGGCAGGGCTCGCCTCTCTCACCTCACATGTTTGCTCTTTTTCTCGAACCATTGGCACTGGCCTTACGCGCGAATAAGAATATAGTGGGAATACAAGCGGTTCGGGAAGAACATAAACTTTTTTTATATGCTGACGACATCCTAGTGGTATCCAGTAATCCTGAAATGGCTGCATCAGAAATTGATTTAGTAATAGACTCTTTCTCTGAGATATCGGGATATACAATCAATTGGACAAAATCAGAAGCCATGCCACCATCCAAATTATGCCCACCGGTCATTAGAGAAAAATGGCAGTTCAGATGGATGCTGTCTGGCCTAACATATCTGGGGATTAAACTAACGCCGGGTCTGAATAAGATAATGGAATCAAATATAGCTCCTATCATTCAAAACATTCAATTTCTGTTGCAGAATTGGACTAAGATGAATCTATCACTGTTGGGAAGAATAAACCTGGTGAAAATGATTATAGCACCTAAAATACAATATATTATATACATGCTACCCTTATCATTCCCGCGCTTGTTGTTAAAACAGTACAACAGAGTAATTGAGCACTTTATCTGGATGGGAAAAAAGCCCTTATTTAACCGTACTAAGTTATACGCAGCTAAAGAACAGGGGGGCCTGTCACTCTCAAAGATTGACTGGTATCATTATGCCTTCTCACTCTCCCAACTTTCTAAAATGAATGTTCCTCCAGACCAGGCTCCTGCTTGGGTAAGGATAGAAGAAGAACTAGTATACCCTTCCTCCCTAGAGGCATCTCTGACACAAATGGGAAGAGCAATACCATTCAGGAACCCAGTGTTATCTTTTGCTCGGGAATCTTGGAGAGTGGCACATCATATTATGAAATCCAATACATATCTCACACCTAAAGCATCCATATGGTACAATAAGGAGCTTCTCATAGGCAAGAAGACATTCATGTGGGAATGGTGGGCTAGGTCAGGTATACATCTCCTTGGAGATCTGTTTGGGAAAGACGGAATGAAATCCTTTGAGGAAGTGAAGACAGAATATAATCTAGACAAATCAGACTTTTGGTGCAAATTAGGCATTGTATATTGGGCCAGGTAAAATCTGAATTGAATCCACAAACTAGAATACAGGATCTATTCCATACAACATGGATGGGAAAAGGGGGGCCTCACTATTTTATGTGCATATTAGGGAAGCACACAAGCCACAACTAGAGGGCCTGAAAATGTGTTGGGAAAAGGATGTTGGGGGGGAGATTTCGACATAGGTCTGGGAGAAGATTGTTGCATCGTGGCATAAATGCTCACGTGAAGCACAGTCACAACTCATTCATTATAAGGTGATCAATAGAAGCTACTGGACCCCATGTAAACTGGCCAAACTGAAACTAAGGGACAATGATGCTTGCTGGAGATGTGGGAAGGAGTCTGGGACTTTAGTCCATCTACTGTATTATTGTGAGAAGACAGTATGTATGTGGGACAACATTGTTGTTTTTCTGAATGGGATGTTGAAGTTGTCACTGATTAAAACCCCAGCACTGTGTCTTTTGGGACTGTTACCAGAAAATGTCAGAATGTCTAATCGGATGAAACTATGGGTACAGCTGGCTCTGATAACTGGCTGTAGAATCAACCTGAGACACTGGAAATCCTCTGCTCCTTCAACCTACAATGAATGGATGGAAACAATGTATAAGACGGCAACATATGAACGAATCACTTATAGAGTGGCGGGTAGAGAGAACATGTTTAAGGAGGTCTGGGGCTTATTCTTCACAGAAATGGAATGTGGACATTGAAATAGATGATTACTCTGCATGAATATTCATATGGACTCTATGGCTATGTGTCTTGTCTAATTGTTTTTTTAAATTTGTGTATGTTTACTTTGGTTTTTTTTTGTGTTTTTTTTGTTTTTTTTGGGTGTATGTTGTTTAAAAACAGGAAAAGAGGACAGTTGAGGTTGTTGGATACTTGTGTTATGATGCATTGTGTCTGTGGATGCAATTGTTGATCTGTCCAGAAAAATATCAATTCATTAAAAAAACAAAAAAAAACAAATACAATCCAGTCTCCATAGCAGATTACTACAAATGAATGTCAATATGTTTGTATAAAAATGTAAATATATGAAAATGTAGATAAATGTAAAATATTCTCTCTTTGTTGCTTTGAGGTGGCAAAGGCAAAGGAAAAGGCGTATGGTGAGTTGTATGACAGATTAGACACTAAGGAAGGAGAAAAGGACTTGTACCGATTGGCTAGACAGAGGGACCAAGTTGCAAAGGATGTGCAGCAAGTTAGGGCGATCAAGGATAGAGATGGAAATGTGCTGACAAGCGAGGAGAGTGTGCTGAGAAGGTGGAAGGAGTACTTTGAGGGGCTGATGAATGAAGAAAATGAGAGAGAGAGAAGGTTGGATGATGTGGGGATAGTGAATCAGGAAGTTCAGCGGATTAGCAAGGAGGAAGTGAGGGCAGCTATGAAGAGGATGAAGAATGGAAAGGCAGTTGGTCCTGATGACATACCTGTGGAGGCATGGAGATGTCTAGGAGAGATGGCAGTGGAGTTTTTAACTAGATTGTTTAACACAATCCTGGAAAGTGAGAGGATGCCTGAGGAGTGGAGAAGAAGCATACTGGTACCGATTTTCAAGAACAAGGGCGATGTGCAGAACTGTAACAACTACAGAGGTATAAAGTTGATCAGCCACAGCATGAAGATTTGGGAAAGAGTAATAGAAGCTAGGTTAAGAGGAGAGGTGACGATCAGCGAGCAGCAGTATGGTTTCATGCCACGAAAGAGCACCACAGATGTGATGTTTGCTTTGAGAAGGTTGATTGAGAAGTATAGAGAAGGCCAGAAAGAGTTGCATTGTGTCTTTGTAGATTTAGAGAAAGCTTATGACAGAGTGCCGAGAGAGGAGGTGTGGTATTGTATGAGGAAGTCAGGAGTTGCAGAGAAGTATGTAGGAGTGGTGCAGGATACGTATGAGGGAAGTGTGACAATGGTGAGGTGTGCGGTTGGAATGACAGATGGGTTCAAGGTGGAGGTGGGATTACATCAAGGATCGGCTCTGAGCCCTTTCTTGTTTGCAATGGTGATGGACAGGTTGACGGACAAGATCAGGCAGGAGTCTCCATGGAAGATGATGTTCGCGGATGTCATTGTGATCTGTAGCGAGAGTAGGGTGCAGGTTGAGGAGAGCCTGGAGAGGTGGAGGTATGCACTGGAGAGAAGAGGAATGAAAGTCAGTAGGAGCAAGACGGAATACCTATGCGTGAATGAGAGAGAGGGCAGTGGAATGGTCAGGATGCAAGGAGTGGAGGTGACAAAGGCATTTGAGTTTAAATACTTGGGGTCAACTGTCCAAAGTAACGGGGAGTGCAGTAGAGAGGTGAAAAAGAGAGTGCAGGCAGGTTGGAGTGGGTGGAGAAGTGTGTCAGGAGTGATTTACGACAGAAGGGTATCAGCAAGAGTTAAAGGGAAGGTTTGCAAGATGGTTGTGAGACCAGCTATGTTATATGGTTTGGAGACAGTGGCACTGACGAAAAGACAGGAGGCGGAGCTGGAGGTGGCAGAGTTGAAGATGCTAAGATTTTCACTGGGAGTAACGAAGAAGGACAGGATTAGGAACGAGTATAATAGAGGGACCGCTCAGGTTGGACGGTTTGGAGACAAAGCAAGAGAGGCAAGACTGAGATGGCTTGGACATGTGTGGAGGAGAGATGCTGAGTATATTGGGAGAAGGATGCTGAATATGGAGCTGCCAGGGAAGAGGAGAAGAGGAAGGCCAAAGAGGAGGTTTATGGATGTGGTGAGGGAAGACATGCAGGTGGCTGGTGTGACAGAGGAAGACGCAGAAGACAGGAAGAAATGGAAACAGATGATCCGCTGTGGTGACCCCTAACGGGAGCAGCCGAAAGTAGTAGTAGTAGATTCTCTCTTTGTTGCTTTGGGATAGCTCCTGATTCCAGGTTGCAACACCCTGCCCCACAAAAAAAAATAAAAAATTGTCATAACGTTTTCTTTTCACTCAACAACATAACTAGCGATAAACTTTTGACATACAATACAACAAATAACATCAGAAGGTGAATGCTTGTATGCAGTTCCTTTCACAGACTACATTAGCATTTTCTCTTCTTCAAGCTACAATGGCATGAATACAAATATATAGATCTCTATAATCTTCTCGTCTTGAGAGGTGTATTGTTTGTAGGTATACTGGTGGGTCCCCCTGACATCCTGTAATGACATCTGAAAACTACCATATTCACTTCACGTTAATGTATCTTTAATTTTTGTTGTTGTTGTTGTTGTTGTTGTTGTTGTTGATATGCACCGTATAATTGAGTCACATGTTAACATTTCCTCTTTCAGTTTGATATTAGTATCCTTTAACACACGATCCAGAAAGGGCCGGTGTGGGTGCAGGTCTTTATTCCAACCAAGCAGTTGCACACATGATTCTATTACTCAACCAATAGTCTTTGCTAAGGATCTTGACTGATAGAATCAGGTGTGTAACTGCTTGGTTGGAACCAAGACCTGCACCCACACCGGCCCTTTCTGGATCATGTTGCCCATCCCTGCTCTATATCAATCAGGAATCAGGAACACTTTATTTGTCATTTCACTTGCGTACATGAAATGAAATGAAATGCCATTTCCCCCAGCCTACAGCAGTACAACACAAAGACAAAAACACATCCAAAAACTACAAGAACACACATATCCAAACTAACACATAAATCATTATTTCTTTAAAACTGGTGTTGGTGTCTTATGTTTTCCATCTCAGTTGATGCTTACAAATTTTACTGCATGAAATCATCTCAAAACTAAGCATAAAATTCAATTGTAACCAATATAAACTCTAGCACACTACTGTGCTGTAATTTGTAAATAGCTTAACTATTTTACTTCACTTTACAGTGACATACATACATACATACATGTATGTATGTATGTATGTATGTATGTATGTATGTATGTATGTATGTATGTATGTATGTATGTATGTATGTATGTATGTATGTATGTATTTATGCATACATGTAGTTGTATGTAGATTACACCTTTGAAACTTTCAGCAACAACCAGCTGACTCTTGGAGACTGTTTTTCTCTGAAGGATTCCATCTTCATCAATCTACAAGCGTGGCCACTCTCTCAGAAGTTTTCTCACTGTTGCTGATTCATTCAAGATGGTGGAGGCAGCTGGTAGAGGTCCCGCTGCTCTGAGTAAATCTTGAATAAAACCAGAGATATAAATGTTTGTTGATGGTAACTTATTGTGAAAGATGAACTCTTAAACTTCCTCATCGTCAAAATGAAAACTGAGCCAGGACGACATTATTTTACTGGCTGTGAACCACTTCGGATCAGAGTGGATTGAGAACTCCAAAAAAGTTATTTTTGAAGTCTGCACAAGCTCTACCCAACGCTTTGTATCACTCAAAGGGCCACAAAAAGATGCAAATAACATTAAAAGTTGTTTGAAATAACATAATGAGGCTGGTGAAAACATCCCTCGCAAAATTGAAAGTCTAAGCTTGGACATTTCTACCATGAAACAGGCTGTTTGTGCAGACAAATGTCTGCGGGGTTCTCCATACGGTAACAGCAGATATCAACCAATGCTTATGCCTGATTGAGCAACCAGGTCTGGGCAGAGGGGTACACCCTGCGAGGAGGCCCTGAGCCAGGGTGTGGAGACTGTGGCGTGGGCGCCTGCAGCCTTGGGCCTGGAGTGGCCTGATTTAAGCAGGGGGGTGCGCTCATTCCCCAGGTCAGCAAGGAGGCCTGGGGCCGTGGTGTGGAGAGTATGATGCAGGCACTTGGAGCCATGTTGTCACACCAGCCACCTGCATGTCTTCCCTCACCACATCCATAAACCTCCTCTTTGGCCTTCCTCTTTTCCTCTTCCCTGGCAGCTCCACATTCAGCATCCTTCTCCCAACATAACCAGCATCTCTCCTCCACACATGTCCAAACCATCTCAATCTTGCCTCTCTTGCTTTGTCTCCAAACCATCCAGCTTGAGCTGTCCCTCTAATATAATCATTCCAAATCCTGTCCTTCTTCATCACTCCCAATGTAAATCTTAGCATCTTCAACTCTGCCACCTCCAGCTCTGCCTCCTGTCTTTTCATCAGTGCCACCATCTCCAAACCATATAACATAGCTGGTCTCACAACCACCTTGTAGACCTTCCCTTTAACTCTTGCTGGTACCCTTCTGTTACAAATCACTCCTGGCACTCTTCTCCACCCACTCCACCTGCCTGCACTCTCTTCTTCACCTCTCTTCTGCACTCCCCGTTACTTTGGACAGTTGACCCCAAGTATTTAAACTCATATGCCTTCATCACCTCTACTGCTTGCATCCTGACTATTCCACTGCCCTCCCTCTCATTCACTCATATGTATTCCCGTCATGCTCCTACTGACTTTCATTCCTCTTCTCTCCAGTGCATACCTCCACCTCTCCAGGCTCTCCTCAACCTGCACCCTACTCTCGCTACAGATCACAATGTCATCCGCAAACATCATCATCCATGGAGACTCCTGCCTGATCTCCTCCGTCAACCTGTCCCATCACCATTGCAAACAAGAAAGGGCTCAGAGCCAATCCTTGATGTAATCCCACCTCCACCTTGAACTGTGGTAGACAGTGATACAGAGAAATTGCAAAAAAAAGTCAATGAGATGAGGATCCTTGAAAATAAGACTTTTATTGATGTATCAACAAAGTCTGAGTCAGGTCTGCAGAGTGACTGAAAATCAGACAAAAGCCTCCCTGTCTTTATACCATTTACAAATCTAGTGAACAATCTACTTGCGTCAGTCAAGGTCCTGCTTTTAATCAGGGACCTTGTTGATCAGGACATGTTGGCAGAGCAGGAGCCTCTCTATCAGCGCAAGGATGACATTAGGATGTCTTCAGTCATCCCCCTTTGACAGTCTAATGGTTGTCTTGATATGCTACTACTACTGCTACTACTGTTTTCTGCATAATAATGGTTACACTTACATGATGGAATGTCACTTATACTTTTGGGCATAAACAAGTTTATCTTCTATTAACGTTTTGTCCTAGTTATATGGCCTTGTGCTACTTGCCACAATTGCTTGGCACTCTAATCACATGAAATGACAGATACCCACATGTACTCTTACGTACTACCACAGAAACCATCTGTCATTCCAACCGCACACCTCACCATTGTCACACTTCCCTCATACATATCCTGCACCACTCCTACATACCTCTCTTTAACTCCCAACTTCCTCATAAAATACCACAACTCCTCTCTTGGCACCCTGTCGTATGCTTCCTCTAAATCTACAAAGACACAATGTAACTCCTGGCCTTCTCTATACTTCTCAATCAACATTCTCAAAGCAAACATCACATCTGTGGTGCTCTTTCATGGCATGAAACCATACTGCTGCTCGCTAATCGTCACCTCTCCTCTTAACCTAGCTTCTATTACTCTTTCCCATATCTTCATGCTGTGGCTGATCAACTTTATACCTCTGTAGTTGCTACAGTTCTGCACATCACCCTTGTTCTAGAAAATCGGTACCAGTATGCGTCTTCTCCACTCCTCAGGCATCCTCTCACTTTCTAAGATTGTGTTAAACAATCTAGTTAAAAACCCAACTGCCATCTCTCCTAAACATCTCCATGCCTCCACATGTTTTGGTCCACACGAATGATTTCATGTTTGAAATGTTTTTTTATTTTTCACTTTAACATTTTCAACATTTTGAAAAAATTTTGAACATTTTGATAATTGAAAAAGAGAATTACAGATAACTTACATAGAATTAAAATAAATTACACTGAACAGCAAAAGAAAAACATCAACATCCATTTTGTGTGTGTATGTGAGGTCACTTAGATGAGTGTGTTCATCACTCATCTAAGTGACCCCTTCTGTCTAAACTGACTGCAGGTATCCCCACCCTTATAAACAATAGTGTGGCATAACGACCCAAACCAACGATCTGTTTCATATGTAAATTCCACTAAATAGAGTTGAAATAGAGTTTCAGTGGCAATATGTACTATTCATCTATGTGAAGAGGGAACGACCATCCCTGTGAATAGCACACATGGCAATTGAAACACAAGTTAATGCACACGGCAATTTGCATATGAAACTGGTTGTTGGTTTCGGTCGTTATGCCACTGTATTGTTTATAACGGTGGGGATACCTGCAGTCAGTTTAGACTGAAGGGGTCACTTAGATGAGTGATGAACACACACACACACACACACACACACACACACTGACTCTCATATACTGATATACTCTCATAAATGTCATAATGACTCTCCGTCACTCCAAGTTCATGCACTTCATCACCTCTTATCATCATCGGCGGTCACTCGGAGTCGAGTATGACTGTCCTCCTTCTTGGTCCTTGTGGGTCTTCAGGTGGGCGAAAAGGCCAATCCTGGAGCCGCATATTTTGGTGCAATGTGGGCAGGGGTGGGTGGTGGTAGTCGCAGGATTGGTTTGGGCCTTTTTGGTGGAAACTCCTTCCTTTCTGAGTATGCGCTTGTCTTCTGCAGCACAGCGTAGATCGTTATTATATAGTGCAGCTCGTTCCCGGACAAGTTTTCTCCAGGTCGCCCTGTTGGTTGCTGTGTCCTCCCAGGTCTTAGGGTCTATGTGGCATTTTTTGAAAAAAAAAAAGAAAGAAAAAAAAGTCACCTCTTGTATGATGTTATCAGTGATAAAGAGCTCCCATGCATCTTTTGGTGAGAGAGGTGGTTAAGCCCTGGTGCAGGCCATGGCCGACTTCTCAGGATATTGTGGCTTGGTGTTCTGCCCTGGGTGGGAGGTAACTCACTCCAGTAAGAGCCCTTACGACTCATTCTGTTGGATGTGATTTGGAATCCACTTTCTTCTTCAGAGGACTCACAAGAGGAATCTTCTGTATCTGATTGATCCTGTTCAGTTAGTAGATTTGGATTTCCAGATGGACGACCGACATCTCCACCTGGACAATAGTCTGGGTCCTCATCATCTGAGATTTCAGATTCCAAGTCCAACCCTGTAACTGCCTTTCCTTCATCCAGCATCTGTAGGACCATTTTAGCTGTATACCTGGCAGCCATGACACCTTGGATGAGGAAACATACAAGGAAGAAAATGTTTTGAATGACAAGCAAACTTATTGATCACCATTCAGCTAGCTAGTGTTAGCTAACTATAAAATAGGCTAATTTGTTGATACATAATAACACACTTTCACACAATAGTCATGAATGGCACGCACACACACATGAATGTGCAAGTATGTTGCTGAAATATATCAATTTGATGACATCAAATATTTTCTGAGGTAAAAAATGAAGATAATACTTACATGTATCAGATCTTGCTGTGTAAAATAATCTTCCTGAGGGGTGACACTTTTGATAGTCTATGTGGCCCACAGTATATACATTTCTGACAGCCACAGTTGATAAGAATCAAAAGTTTCCATGACATTTCATAGGAAATGCATGCGGGTCATTTTCGACCTGCTTATGGAAGCTTGGGGTAGTAATACAAAAACCACAATTTCTCAAAATGTATAAAAGGTAAGTTAAAAATGTAAATAGCATGATATCAAAAACATGTTTTTTGAAGAATAGCTGGAATATGAAATGATAACAATGTTTCATTATGGAGAAATTGCAAGAAAATGACCTCACCGGGTCAAAACTGACCTACTTATGCATCTTAATGGTCGAGGGGGCATATACCAAGTCAGTAAATCAGCAACGTATGTAGGAACAAGACAATTTAAAGCTTTAAAAGTGAGCAATACCAAACTCTCAAGACTGTGAAAATATGTGACGTACACAAGTATGACTACCACCCTTACCTCTCCTGAAATAGATACAGCTCCAAATAATGTATGTTAACATGTCGACCTCTCTATCAATGGTGATGTAATAGTCAATATCAGTGACGGCTGGCGGTGATATTGGGACGGTGGGCTAACAAATATAGTATACCCATCTATAGTTCACACTGCAGCAACAGCAACATAACATCTGAGATACCAAGTTAGAGCAACAACACTATATACCTTTTTATATAGCAAGTGCTCTACAGCAACACTATAGAGAAGTATAATGTAACTCTGTGGTTAAATTATAGGCCTTAGATATATTATATTGCACTATTAGATAAGAGTTTGGCCTATGTTCGTTATTTTGTTTACCTTTTGAATATGGATATATTATATTGTTGATATTGTTCTGCAAAACAGTTGTTTACCAATGTGAAATGCATTTACTTTTATTGTTGAAAACTTACCATTGTTGTGATTGGTTGGCTGTGGAGAGAATAACTTACCTTGAATGTGATTGGTTGAGAGGGCAGCGGGGAACGTCAGCGCGAGCAGACTGAACGGGGAGAGAAAGTAGGTCACTCGACCCTTGTGCGAGCAAAACGGAGCAGTTTGATGTCGAGTTGTTATATGCTATTTTGCGGTGAGAGAAATGTAATTGAAGTTGAGTGAACAGTGATGTGTGCGGGTGTCTGACCGAGACCCATCCCGGCAACTGTTTGTGTGGACTGGGGAGACAAACTGACTACTCGTCAGTCCCATATGTGGACCCAGCGACGTTACGGAGCGAGCTAGCCAGTCGGTGTTTGTTGCTAGCACAGCAAGACGCGCGAATGGACTGGATGCGGTAAGGGGCTCGCCCCACAGTGAGTCGGGCCGTCTTCTAGTTTAGCGAAGTAACGTTATCAGTTACAGTGTAGTGTTGTGTTCATGCGACCATCGAGGAACGCAGAAGGAGTCGTCTGTTGCCTTGTTGTGCTGCCGAGGCGAGCGCACGGTTCGACCGTGAGATGGTGCTAACGGCTAACTAGCCAGTTAGCTAGGATGGCTGCCTGCCTGACGTTCGCTGCTGCGCTGCGGCAGGAAGCGCGACACGAAGAGGAGCATTCATTCTTTGCGAGTACAAGCTGGATGTGCGGGCTTCCAAGGGGAGCGAAGAGGGCTGTTTAGGATCCCAACGTACCCGATAAAGAAACAGGCCTGCAACTGGGGGTTAACTTTCTTTTATTTTTTTTGCCGGCTTAGTTATAGGGTTGTTGAGCTGTATGCTAATGTGTTGGTCTGATTCATTTGTGTGGATATGAATGCAGATGCTTGTTAGCCATTGAGGCTTATTACTTTCATTCATTCTAATAATTATTACTCATAATACATTTGTATATATAATTCTATGTACCTGTGTGAGTGTGGATTATTCATGTGTGTTTATTCCTGTGGTGTCTAGGCTATGGTAGGTGACATGTTGAGACAACCTTAAAGGGCTTGTCCACCTTTTTACTGGAAGTAACCTAGTGACACCCAGAGATGTGTACACCATCTTTTAGAACCTTAAAGGGCTAGTCCACCGTTTTAATATAAGTTACTCGGTGACACATTGAGGTGTCTAGACCATGTTAGATTGCCTTAAAGGGGTCATATGCCATATTTAAGCGCCTTAAAAGGGTAGTCAACCTTTTTAATTGGAGTTACTAGATGACACTGTAAGACATTTAGAGCCTTTAGAACATGCTTTAAACACATAAGAAGCGAAGTTAACATACTTCAATAGTTTAATGGATACCGAGTTGTATAGAGAACTCAGGAGCGTTGTCCTTGACAGTTAAAAGGGATAGATAGCGCTACAATAAGAATGGCCTGATGTCAAAAACTCTCTCTCTCTCTCTCTCTCACACACACACACACACACACACACACACACACACACACACACACACACACACACACACACACACACACACACACACACACACACACACACACATTTGACTGTTTTTCTCTGTACACATTAGCACATGGCATTTTTAACAAGAACAACATGTGCAAGAATGATGGAATGATATGCTACATGACAGAACAGAATGTAGAATCATGTAGCCTACAATGTCAGAAAAGGGCTCACCTAAGGACGCACAACAAGACGTGTCCCAACTGAAACGACTGCCAATAAATACTGCAACTGTTTTTATCACAACTGTTTTGCAACACGTTGTGTCAAACATGTCCCGAATAAAACAATTTGGTAAAAACAGCATTATTGAAGAGAGACAAGCAATATGTAGACAGGAAAGCTAAACATGTCTGATGGTCTTTTAAGAGGTCTATAGGCTTGAGCCTACCTTATTTGAAGAGACGCTCACATCGACGACCTTTCTGGGATGCAAACAGGTTAATCACCATGTTACTGAAGTTGATTTTTGGATGAAGTCCCGCTCAGTAGACAGCATATCCAGGGCGTTCAGCCTATCCTGTCCCGTGGTACTTGATCCTCTTAAGCGTACTGAAACACCTCTCTGACTCTGCAGATGTCATGGAGGTTGTGATGGTTATTTGTGTTAATTTCAATGTTTCAGAAAAAGTGCTCTGAAGATGGTTCTCAGATTGTTCCCTGAGCAAAATCACGCACTGGCTTACACATGCCACATCAGTTGTCCCATCAGCTTGTACAGCCACAAATGGTGCCTGCGATATTTCATCAGCCAGTTTTTGTTCATAAACCGCTAACATACAATCAAGCAACTCATTTTGGCTCGTCTTAGACGTGTACTCGGCAACCTGTGTTTGACAGGTGATCAGCTAACTGGCTATCCAAAAAAGAGAAGTGGTCAATGAGGTCCAGAAACACGCCCCGCTGCAGTGGAGCCGGACATTCGCCGGACCCTCGCAGAGCTAGCTCACGTGCCCCAAACAATTTAATACAGTCCACAATCCGGGATGATGAATGAATTTTACCAGCTCGTTGTGTCTCTGTATAGCAATGCGGTGGCCCTCATCAAGTTGACAGGCGATGTTAACTTTACCCAGCAGTGTGACTTGTGCTGCATTCATGTTTCCTAATTTTGTCGGATAAATGTTTCAAATCCACGATTCCTTGCTGGGTCCAAGCCGTGTCTCCCCCAAAAAGCAAACACGGGAAACAGAAAAGCGAATTCTTAGCTAAACTTGCCGTTAGCCAGTCCTTTCGTTGAAACCCAGTAACACAAAACTTGCGATTTTGTCGTTTGTCCTTTTGTGTTATTTGAACATCGTTTGGACAATGTGTCCCCAGTCTCTTTCCTTCCAAATTATCCTCAAAAAACATTGTAGAAAATAGATGGATGAGAAAGTAAATAATCCACCTCGTTCATGCTAACGCCCACTGCCACCATTGTCACAGTCGCTCGCTAGTCTCCCTTCCCACTGGAAGTAGCGCTTCTGTGTGCTGTCTGTGTTATGTCTGCACACATCGACAGTGCTGCATTTGATTTGGTGCTGTTCCATTGTACTGGGATTGATTGGTGATGCCTGCGGGCTCTGGGTTGTTTGATCGGGTCTGCCTGTGATGCTGTGTCAGTCAAAATAAAGAATGCAACGTAGAGTTTGTGTCGAGCGACAGCGCTGTGTCCTGACGTGATTTCTAAATACAATATTGGCGACGAGGATGGCTGATATCTCTCTCCCACCACCTGCCCCCTTCCTGGCATTACCTGGCGAGCCTCCGGTACCATGGACTCGCTGGCTACATAGTTTTGAAAATTACATCATTGCCTCAGGGCTCGACGACGTGAGCCAGGCTAGGAAGACGGCTCTGTTGCTACACTGCTTGGGAGCAGAGGGCCATCGTGTGCTCGGGACTCTGGGGAACGTCACAAACTTTGACGAAGCTGTGGGACTTATGAGCACCCATTTTGCTGCTCAACAGAGTGCCCTCCTTCGGCGATTTATATTCCGTCAGCGACACCAACTGCCGGGTGAGTCTGTGCAGCAGTATGTAGCTAATTTGCGAGGGCTAGCTAGCTCATGCAAGTTTGGCGCGCTTCAGGACGAGATGGTTCGTGACCAGCTAATCGAACACACCAACAACGCAAAGGTGCATGAGACTCTCCTGCTGGAAAAAGACGATCTGCTGCTGTCCAGAGCAATTACCATCGCACTACAGATTGAGGGAGCAGCTGAGTGTGCTGCTATGCTAAATACACAGCAAGTGACCACCTCCAGTCAAGCTGCCAACGACGACTCCTCTACTCACGGCTGTCCCTCGGGACGCAACCCAGCCAGAGCGAGGCGGGCGCCGACTCCACTGGGGACGTCTTGCAACTGCAACAACGGCGTTATTGGCCCCGCCCTCAACAGTCCTGTGGTAACTGTGGATCTTGGTCTCATGTTTCAAGGGCTCAGAACTGCCCTGCCCGTGGCCAGACATGCCGTAGCTGCGGTAAGCAAAATCACTTTGCCAACGTCTGTTGATCTTCCACGGCTGGGTCAGAGGGCCACACCCCCCAGTCTTCAACCACCGTCATTCACAAGGTGAGCTCTGGACCAGTGTCATTCATGCACAGTCAACATTAATGATGTGTGCATCCCCCTGCTGTTGGACACCGGTGCAGGTGTGTCTCTCCTGAATGTTGATACCTACAGTCAATTTTTCGGTTCACTGCCACTGTCCGCACCCTCAGCTGTCCTCTGTGGGTATGGTGACTCCAAAATCGATCTGGTTGGCTCCCTCCAAGTGACTGTCCGCTATGGAACCAAGCTGGTGCCCAATGCAGTTTTTCATGTGGCACGCCGTGGAGCCAACCTGATGGGCCTGGACCTGTTCTCCGCTCTGGGGTTCTCCCTCTTAGACACAAGGGGGGCAGCAATCCTGACTGTTGCCACACCTTGGCAGCAGAAGTGGCCATCGCTGTTTATGGGGCTGGGCTGCCTCTCTGCCTTCGCCCATCAACCTCTCCTCAACCCTGCTGTGAAATCTGTCATCCAACCACTGCGCCGCATCCCGTTGGCTCTCCGTGATGGGGTCTCCGCCGAGCTGCAACAACTGCTGGAAGCTGGCATCATTGAACCGGTGGACGCGTCACCTTGGGTCTCAAACCTCGTGGTGGCTAAGAAGAAGTCGGGGGGCCTGCGTGTCTGCGTCAATCTACGTGCAGTAAATAAGGCAGTGGTCCCTGATAAGTATCCACTGCCCACCTCAGAAGAACTCACTGCTCAGTTCTATGGCTCTGAGGTGTTCTCCAAGCTCGACCTCAGACAGGGGTACTTACAGGAGCCCCTCCACCCCAGCAGCCGAAACCTCACAGCCTTTGTGACACATGCAGGAGTGTTTCGCTACACCAGGATGCCTTTCAGTCTCAGCTCCGCCCCTAGCTGCTTCGAGAAAATCATGGTCTCCATGCTGGCTGGCATACTGGGCGTGGCCATTTATCTGGACGATATAGTGGTACACGGGCCCACCAGTGAAATCCACAACAAGCGCCTCAACATGGTCTTCGCAGCCCTGTCCAAGCACAAGCTAACTCTCAATGCTGAGAAATGTGTCCTCTCTGTGCCAGTCATCGAGTTCGTGGGGTTCCGGCTGTCAGCGAGTGGTGTAACTCCACTACAATCCAACGTGGACGGCATTCAGGCCATCCCTGAGCCCAGCTCGGCCGCCCAGGTCGCTTCCTTCCTGGGTATGACAAGTTACTACCTGAGGTTTCTTCCCCAGTACTCTGCAACCACAGCCCCCCTGCGCCAGCTGCTGCGTAAGGATGAGCCATGGGTGTGGTCAAAGGCATGCAGTGACGCTGTGCGTGATCTCAAGACTCAACTGACTTCACCACCAGTGTTGGCTCACTTCGACATCTCCAGCTCCACCTTTGTGACCTGTGACGCATCAGCCACAGTGATAGGGGCTGTGCTGTCTCAAACCCAGAACGGTGTGGAGAAGCCCATCGCCTTCGCCTCCCGTGCCCTCAACCTGACCGAGCAGCGGTACTCCGTGGGTGAGCGTGAGGCATTAGCCTGTATCTGGGCTTGTGAAAGGTGGCACCTATACCTCTATGGCCGCTCCTTCACCCTCAGGACAGATCACCAGGCCCTGACAGTGCTGCTGTCCACATCTGGGACAGGCCACAAACCCCTGAGGTTGCACCGCTGGTCTGACTGCCTCCGCCAGTACAACTTTATTCTGCAGTTCACCCCAGGCAGAGACAATGTTGTCGCCGACCTGCTCTCTCGCTCTGTCTCCACCCCAGCTCCACAGACGGACACTGACTGTGTGGAAAAGGACATTGTCCAAATGCTACACACACCCCTTCAGGCCACTGTCTCTCTGCAGGAGCTGAGGGCAGCCTCCGAACAGGACCCTGTCCTCTCCCAGCTCCGCACCTACATCCAGAACGGCTGGCCTCACAAGGTCCCAGAGGAGCTGGCTGCGTTCGCCCGAGTCAGACGGGAGCTCTCCTGCTGGAACGACACCTGCGTGGCATGTGGATTTTGCACAGTGGTCCCAGCTGCTCTCCGTGCACGTGTTTTGAATATGGCGCATGAAGGCCACCTGGGCATTGTGAAACTGAAACAGCGCTGCCGAGACCTGGTGTGGTGGCCGGGGATAGACAGAGATATTGAGGCTCTGGTGAAGGACTGTTCTGCCTGCCTTGTGAGTGGCAAGACTGGCCACCAGGCTCCCCCACCCCTGCAACCTCTCGCCTGGCCCTCTCAGCCCTGGGAACACCTGCAGTTGGACATTTGTGGTGAGATCCATGGAGTTCCCCATCACCAATGCTTCATGGCGGTCGCCTACGATCTACACTCAAAATGGCCTGAACTCACCACTTCCGGCACTGTGACCTCACAGATCATCATCGACTTCCTGGACTCTCTTTTCTCTCGCTGGGGCCTCCCAAAGACCATCACCATTGACAACGGCCTTCAGCTGGTCTCTGCTGAGTTCACTGCTTATCTCGAAAGCAAGGGCATCCGTCATATACGCACTGCGTACTACCACCCCCAGGCCAATGGCGGCGTTGAACGCTTTCACCAGTCACTGAAGAACGGCCTCAGAGCACACATGGCCCAAGGGTGCTCTTTCACGCAGGCCATCCGTCACACTCTGCTGCACTATCGGGCCACACAGCGCTCGACCACAGGTGTCTCCCCAGCCTCTCTCATGCTAGGCCGGGAACTGTGCATGCCCCTTGACAGGCTCCGCCCCTCCACACCCCAGGCACCTCCCTCTGGGGTCAGAGCCTCAGTCACTCGTCAGCAGACGCGGATGAAGCAACGGTTTGATCAGTCAAAACGAACCAGGGTGCCAGACATCAATGTGTCAGACTGGGTCAGGGTCCGCAGGCCCCACAGGGACAATAAAATGGCTTCATACTGGTCCTCTCCTCTCCAAGTCACCCGTCAGCTGGGCCCAGCCACTTACCTCCTCAGCGATGGCACTCGGTGGCACTCCAGTCGTCTACGGAAGGTGTCAGCTCCGCCACACACAGCTGGTGACACAACCTTAGCCATTCCCTCAGCATGGCGAGATGCCCCGGGGCTTCATGCAGCTCCTACACGGGCCCCAGACATTCCTGGGCCTCAGCTTCCCCTGCCTTCTCCCTCCCCACCTCGGCCTGCCCAGCCTCAGGCCGCCCCGCGACCTGTTCACACACGGTTTACGCCCTGGCCACCTAGAGGACTTTGTGTCAACCTCTCATGTTTGAAATCCTGCCGGGGGGGGGGGGGGATGTTATGTCTGCACACATCGACAGTGCTGCATTTGATTTGGTGCTGTTCTATTGTACTGGGATCGATTGGTGATGCCTGCGGGCTCTGGGTTGTTTGATCGGGTCTGCCTGTGATGCTGTGTCAGTCAAAATAAAGAATGCAACGTAGAGGTTGTGTCGAGCGACAGCGCTGTGTCCTCGCGTGATTTCTAAATACAATAGTCTGTGCTGTCATTGGTCAAAAGTCAGTCGCCGGTGGGCTGATTGAATTTAGCCCAAATGATCAGCAAATCAAGGGATCGTGCCACACCTGTCACTCACGTAAAACGAAGATGAATGGAAGCTGATGCAATTGTGTTTGGGCTGTAAAAAATGAGCCCATTTAGATGTATTTTGTGTTTTTCTTGTGACTATGTAGTGCTATTGCTGCGCTTAGGTTCCACCAAAATGTAAAATAATCTCTTCTAAGGTTTTTTAACAATACATTTTTCATCTTTATTGTAAAAGATAGGGAGGGCTTAGCCCTGTTAGCCCATTTATACCAGCCGTCCCTGGTTAATATACTAAATTTATACAAGCCATGAATGCTTTTTAACATTCGTATTTATTACAGATTGAGTCAAAATGGATCCATAATTATGGAAATGAACAGTTGACTGGCTGCACACTTCTTAAAAGCATTTTATCTTTGGGCTTGGAGAAGGTCTCAAGTCAAAAGGTTCAAGTCCGAGTGAAGTCTTTATCATCATCATTGTTGTTAAAGTCAAAGTCAAGTTGCAAGTCTTTTAAAAAATAAATAAATCTAAAGTCATCATATTTGCAACTTGAATTTGACTCAAGTCCAAGTCATGTGACTCAAGTCCACACCTCTGGTAGTGCCTCATCTCTGGCTGTTAAGGCACAACTTTCTTAACTAACTTTTATGTCTAAATGTATTTATGCATGCTCAGTAATCCAGGTAGGGAAACAAATCTCTTCAACTTTATGTGATTTTATATCTAAGACCACATGGTTCATATTGTAACTAGTTGAGAGGCTGTAATCAAAATAAACATATAACCTAAAAGTCTAACAGTAGATTAAAGGTATATTGTGTTGAGTTTTCACCCATCTTGCACTGTTGCAAAGCTTTTGCTAAAAGAGAAAAATAGATAGATCAGAAATGCATTTGTAATAATAATGCCTTATTCTGATTTCTGCTATCGTCTATGTAGTTGACAAGTCTTTCATTTATACTTATTAAACGAGAACCTTGGATTGCATACAAACCTTTATCATTTTGCTCGACAAGAGTCTAAAAGGTTTTTCTGTTTATTTTTGTTTCGTATTTTGCTTTTAATCTTGCAGGGTTATGGGTGCCAATAAACTGATCACCGGGCAAAAGCATTCAAAATTTGGATATTTTTGGATTACAGCTTTTGCCTTAACTATGCCTGCATTTGAAAGTATCATGAAGGACATTTGTTTGCATTTAAATACTGAGTGTAATTTCAACATTATGAAACGTGTTACACCAATACAGCTGTTTTTCCTTTTCTGATTATTATATCATTATGGTTGTCGTTGTAGTAATACTCAGTGTGGTGATGGTAGAGATAACAGTTGTTGTGGTAAAATATTCATGGTAGTACATTTTAATTTCTTAAATGTACATGTATCACTAGGTTTCTCGCACCGAACGGCAAAGCCGTACTACATATGACACCATTTATTCATACATTGCTTTAAAAAAACTTTATTTTGTACATGTACAAAAAGAAATGTGTAATGCATACACTATGTACATTATATTGCAAAAAGTAAAAAAATAAAAATATGTATATTCTCTCAATGGAACAGGACTTGAACTGTGAGAAAGAAATGGGTGCAGATAGGGTTGGGTCGTTTAAAGGAAAGGAGACTTTGAACCACAGTACAAAGAACACTTCTATAAACACTGCACATCAGCATAGAATAATGATGAACATAGCACATAGGACATCTCCATGACCAACATGTATATTAAACAGCAAAAGCTTAAGTTTTAAATTCCAGTGAGCATTTCCGTGCCTCTTTTAGGCCTTATATTGTAAATCCATGACAAAATGACAAAATAGCACATTGTCTGATATTTTGAATCCAGGAGGATGAGCTAAATCTGCTTTTGGGTGGGGGTGACTCTTGTTCACATTTCAAATGTTTAAAGTTGACCCTAATCTGCATTCTACTCTCTTCTATCTGTTATACATTCTTAAAAAAGGGGGAGTGGAACAGTTGTAAACTAGATTGAACACAGTGAAAGGTAATTTGGTACAATGATTAGGTAATGTGAAATTTAAAAGACATATGAGTCTGCATGTGTAGTATCTTGGCTTCTCTCATTGAGCATGTTAAAGTCCAGACCCAGAGTTACATGTAAGCCGAAAGTTAACCTCACCTCTAAAAAGCACAAACACTAGAGATCTTTCATTTTAAAGATCATCAGAGATGTTGATCGAAGCAGTAAATGGGCTGTATTCATTCATTATATACATACTTAATCCAGTTCAGGGTCTATGCAAATTGGTACAGTTCCTTTCACTGCCCTGTAGGCTAGCACCAGTCTTTTTTTTTAATTCTTTATTTTTCACAGCAGTATATATTACAAAATGTATATCAAAACAATAACATTTTCATTTTCTTCTGCCATTCAGGTTTTTTTTAATTTACAAGAGAAAGTAAAAAAACAAAAAACTATATATATATATATATATATACACACACACACACACATACATACACACACATACATACATACATACATACATACATACATACATACATACATACATACATACATACATACATACATACATACATACATACATACACACACATATACAATACATACATATACACATACATACATACATACATACACATAAAAAAAGGCAAACTTTAAGAACTTTATACAATTTGGGAGAGGTAACGTGTATACATAAGACTATACAGGAGAGAGGTGATATGAGGATTCCCAGTTTGTGGTAGGGAGAGTGTGAAGGTTCCCAATGCATGGTAGGGAAGAGGAGTGTGAGGGTAGAGAGAGACGGTGTATTAAAATCTAATTAATTCAATATCTCCACAAAATCTGGCCTTAAGGGCCTCACATATTTGACCCACTTGGTCCAGAATTTAACAAACTTCTTTTTCTGAAGACAGAGGGAAAAAGTAATCTTTTCCATAACATAAATGTCATTTACTATATCTATCCACTCCTGTATTGTGGGGGGTTCAGGAAGTAACCAATGTCTTGTGAGTGCTTTTTTACCAGCACATGTCAAAATACCAAATAAATATTCATCCGGCCGTCCTGCCTGGAAATCAGCATTTCCTAAGAATATTGTGGAAAATTGCAAGGGCAGATCATTATTAAGTATGCTTTTCAATGCTTTGTGAAACTCTGCCCAGACAGGTCTTATCATTGGGCACGCCCAGAATATGTGCCAGTGGTTGGCTTCCTGAAGTCCACACTGTCTCCAACATTTGGTGCCCCCCCCATCAATATGTGCTTTCTGTTTTGGTGTAATAAAAAAATCGACTAAAACACTTCCACCCAAACTCCCGCCATATGTGGGAGTTGGTGCATTTCCAATGGAATTTACATACATCAAGCCAATCATCATTTGATATTGTAAAGTTACCTTCTTTTTCCCATTTTTCTTTGATGTATTCTGTAGAGTGAGATTTTTTTGTCATAAGGCCTTTATAAAATCTCGAGACAACACCCCTATTTGAGTCTTTTTGATAGGCACCAATAAATATCCTCAGTATAGGATCATTAAAGTCTGTTTTATCTTTAATGTTATGTTCAAAATCATTACGGATCTGGAGATACCTATAAAAATCAGATTTTTCAAGATCATATTCTTTCCTCAACTTTTCAAAGTCTTTTAAATGTCCCTTTTCTGTTAGGGAATATAATGTTGTTATTCCTTTTGAAATCCAGGACTTAAATCTATTATCCATTTTATTAGGCTTGAACTCAGGATCATAGGCACACCATTGAATTATTTGTAATGTATGGCCCAGTTTATATTCTTCTCTTATCATATTCCAGATTTTTAGTTGGGCGTTAACCCATGGATTTTGCACCTTATCTATAAACCTTCCTAAATCTTTGTGAGCCAATACTGCATGAATTGGAGAATCATTCATAATGGAGAGTTCAATGTCTTTGCACCTGGCATGAAATGTTGGGTTACATATGTTGATTAAGGGTTTAGTCTGAGCTGCATAGAAATAATCCTTGAAACAGGGTAATGACATTCCTCCTTACTCCCTTGGTAGTTGTAGAGTTTTGAGTTTAACCCTGGGTTTTTTTCCCTGCCAAATAAATCTGGAAATGATCTTATTCAATTCGGTGGATTGTTTTGAAGAAATTTCTACAGGGAGTGCTTGAAATAAATAGAGATATTGTGGAAGGATGTTCATCTTTACAGAGTCAATTCGATGACTGAGACCAAGGAAAGAGACAGCATTCCATCTATGTATGTCGTTTTTAATTTTTGTTAAGAGGGGACCATAATTTATCTCTGCCAGTGTTGAGATTTTTTTCGGTAAGTATATTCCTAAATATTTCAATGAGTTCTGATTCCAATTAAGGTGGAATTTTTCCCTAAGGTGTTTTGAGGGTGTATAATTAAAAGCCAGAATTTGCGTTTTCTTTACATTTAGTTTGTATCCTGCATATCTACCAAATGTTTCTAGGAGTTTCATTAATTCAGAAAATGAGTTCGGGGGTTTACTTAAATAAATCAAAATATCATCAGCGTACAATGCCAGTTTGTGGTCTTCTCCATTTATGCAGATGGCTTTGATGCTTTCAGTCTGCCTTATCCACTGTGCAAGAGGCTCAATATAAAGCGCAAAGAGTAACGGTGAGATTGGGCACCCTTATCTCGAACCACGCGCTAATATAATAGTGTCTGAAAGGTACCCATTTATTTTAATTCGGGCTGATGGTTTATTATATAATGTACAGATGCCCTTTACAAAGTTTTTGTGTAGGCCAAATTTTTCAAGAATGTTGTATAAGAACGGCCAACTCACTGAATCAAAAGCCTTCTCAGCATCCAGACTAACTAAGAGGGCTTCCAATTTATAATGTTGGATATGGTTTAATATGTGCAATGACCGTCTAATATTATCGTGAGCTTGTCTTTGTGGGATAAACCCAGTCTGGTCATTATGTATAAGCTGGGGAAGGATCTTTTCCAGTCTTTTGGCAAGGATGGCTGTATATAATTTGTAATCAATATGCAGCACTGAAATTGGTCTGTATGATCCACATTCTAATCTGTCCTTTCCCTCCTTTGGGATAACCGAGATAACTGCCTCACTCCATGATGGAGGCATTTTAGCATCCATTAAACATGTATTGCAAGCCCGAAGAAGGTTTGGTATTAACTCGAGTCGAAAAGCCTTATACCACTCTGACGAGAAGCCATCCGGACCGAATGACTTATTCGCTTTGAGCCTGGAGATTGCACTGTTTAGCTCTGTCTCAGTTACTGCAGCTGTTAATGTTTGATTTTGTTCCTCTGATAGAACAGGTAAATTGAGAGAATCAAGGAACTTTCCAATTTGTTGTTCGTCCTCTAAGCGGGGTTGTGTGTACAAGGACTTGTAGTATTTTTTAAACGTTTTTTGTATTTCATCTTGTTTATATTGTATGGTCTTAGAGACCAGGTCCCTTATTTTGTATACTGTGTTATCCGCTTGTTGTTTTTGTAGCTTCCTTGCTAAAAGTTTACTTGATTTTGAGCCTGACTCATAGTATTTCTGTTTGTAAATGTCATCTTTTTTTCAATTTCCTGTGAACACAATATATTTATTTCATTTCTGATTTTCTTTATTTTTGTCATCAGATTCGGTTTTTGTTCCCTTTTATGTTGTGTCTCAAGATCTTTTAATTCTTTATTATGGTTTATTAGTCTTAATTGTTTTTCTTTCTTTTCATGTGCACAGAAAGATATAATTTTCCCCCTAACGACTGCTTTTAAGGTATCCCATACTATAGCCGAATCAACCTCCCGCTTATCATTCTCTTCTAGAAACATTTTTATTTCCTCTCTCATTTGAGTCTTAAATTGTGGGTTGTTTAGGACACTTGTATTTAGCCTCCACAACGTTCCCCCCGGGTTATCTCTGATATGTATAGTACAAGAGAGAGGTGCATGATCAGATAAGTCAATACTTCCAATATCGCAACTATGCATTCTATGGCGGTCTCTCTTTAACACAAAAAAATAATCTATCCTTGAGTATACATCATGGGGGCATGAATAAAAAGTATGATCACGGCCTGATGGATAAAAAGCTCTCCAAAGATCTAATATGCCCGGTTCTGCCATTAGAACATTAATTTTCCTATGTAATAACGTAGCAGATGAGATTTTTGATGAATCTAGTTTTGGGTTGAGACGTATGTTCCAGTCTCCACCGCATATGACAATTCCTGTGGCCCCTATCATCAAATATTTTTCTGTAAAAAGCAAAATCACTTCCAGGGGGGACATAAATGCTACCCAGTGTTATGATAGTGTCATCTATTTTTCCAGAGACTAATATATACCTCCCTTCCTTGTCCGAAACCTCTGAAAGTTGTTCAAATGGTACTTTTTGTGATACTAAAATTGCTACGCTTCTTCAATGACCTGATTTATAGGATGAATAACACACCCTCGAAAACCCCATTCTTTTTAGTTTTTCATGTTCTGATGAAGTGAGATGCGTCTCTTACAGGAGCACTATCAGTGCATTTTCCCTTTTCATTTTTGACAGTATTTGACTTCTCTTAGCTGGGTTTAAAATCCCATTCACATTAAATGAAATAACTTTAAGGACTTGCTTATTCATAGTCTCCTACATTGGATACTACAAATAAACCTCTCCCGATGTCTCTACTAGCATTAGATTTGTACAACAAAAATATCTCTCCCAGGGAAAAAACATAAAACAAGAACCAAGTCAAAACAATTTTTAACAAAACACCACCGAAACAGTTATGAACAGTTGTTTCCGATGTCGAGGCTCGTTTCAAAAGAGCCTTTCGGGGCTTTGTAAAGTCAAAGCCCCCATAAGGGAATGTCCCACGTTGCAACAGAGGTGGGGCCCTAAGGTGTGGCCGCATGCGAGGCAATGTCCAAATAAAGTTGTAAATAATAGTGAGATTATAGAGAGAAGAAACAAAAACAAAACAAAGCAAATTGTGAACAGTTCGCCAATTAACAAGTCCCGACTCTTTTAATTAGTTAGAAAATAGAACTGTAGGATTTATATGTAGCTATGTAAATAACCATGGAGAGGCATAGCACTCAGAAATCAGATCAAACTTATCTGCATTTGGGCCAAAACTGTAGACCATCAGTCTCCTGTTGCGGGGGATCGCCTTCTGAATTTCAGGAGATTTTCTTTATATTGAGAGCGGAGGTTTTTCTTGGGCTGTGTGCCGCCTTCCGCTGAGTTGAGTTCTTGATCTACACCCCGGTCGCGCCGTCTTCCCGCCGCCTGCCAGGTAGACAGGAGACCGATCTCTTTTTGACGCGGAGAGGCGGAGGACTTCACCATAGACACTGGGAATCCTCGTGAAGCCATATCCCTCGTTGCCTCCGTAGCATCCTTGTATAGCCGGGTGCCGTCGTCGTAGAAGACCCGCATCTTTGCAGGGTACGGTGTCTGAAACCTTATTTGTTTTTCTTAAAAACTTTCTTGGCTTCGGCATATTCACTACGTTTCATAAGCACTTCCGGGGGGAGGTCATTGTCGACGTAACAGCGGACATTTTTGCAGAACGCTTCTTTTTTTCTGCCAGGCTCTCCGGAGCACCTCCTCTTTCGTCCGATAACTCCCGAACTTGACCACTATAGATCGGGGCTTTGCCTGCGGGCCGCTGGGCTTCGGTGCTAATGCCCGGTGTGCCCGCTCACTTCCGAGGTCTCTGACACGGGGAAGGTCCAGCGCGCTTTTAAATAAGTTGTCTATAAAGCCAACCATATCGGTGCCCTCTTTATCTTCAGGTATTCCGTAAACCCTTAAATGATCTCTTCGCGCTCGACCCTCCTGGTCTATCAGCCTAGCTCCCAGGTTAGCCTGACGCTGTATTAGCCGCTTGATTAGCATTGATGTGGCTTGAAGCACGGACTCCATTTCGTTAATTCTGCCCTCTGCCTGGTCCAGTCTGTCGTTTGTTCTCTTTAGCTCTTGTTTAATGTCGGAGAGCTGTGCCGCCTTGTTGTCTCTTCTGAACTCCCGGAGTTCGTTTACACCACATTGCAGGCTAACTTCGGGGCCATCTTCGCCATGTGGCGGAGATGAGTTTGGGGAGCTACCTCGGCTGCCTCATCTCACTTCGGGATCGTTTTCCATCACGTTTTCCATCGTTGTCCTACGTCTAGTATTACCCCTTTTCTTCACTGTTCGACAAAAACTTCACAAGGGTTAACAGAACTAAAGTTTTTGGGGTTATTTCTCAAAACCGTCAGGGAGCTTGAAAATTAGGCTGCCATTCTCTCGGTGGCAGAACCGGAAACCTAGCACTAGAGTCTTAAACTGGATGCAAGCAGCTACTAGGCGCCAGTGTAGGGACGTGAGAAGGGGAGTTGTGTGGGAGAACTTAGGGCGGTTGAACACCAGATGAGCTGCAGCTTTCTGAACAAGCTCCAGAGGTCTGATGGCCGACGCCGGGGCGCCAGCGAGGAGGGGGTTGCCGTAGTCCAGCCAGGAGATGACCAGAGCCTGGATGAGCACCTGTGCCATCTTGTTGGTGAGGAATGGGCGAATCCTCCTGATGTTATAGAGGAGAAATCTGCAGGTGCAAGCAACCGATGCAACGTTTTCAGCAAACAACAGTTGGTCATCCAGGATCACACCCAGATTCCTCACAGTCCGAGTTGGCGTCACCACGGTGTTGTCAATGCATATGGCCAGGTCTTGGTGCGGGCAACCTTTCCCCGGGAGGAACATCGCTGCACTAGCGCTTCCTCTGGTCAGTCGGGGCGCCTGTTCGGGGGGGAGGGGGAACTGGGGGGAACAGCGTGATCCTCCCACCCGCTACGTCCCCCTGGCAAAACTCCTCACTATCAGGTGAAAAGAAGCGGCTGGCGATTCCACGTGTATTAGAGGAGGCATGTAGTCACCACGGATCGGCAGAGGGGACGGAGCAGCAGAGTGGGGTAATTGGCCAGATACAATTGGGGAGGAGAAAAAAAAGGGAGGGGGGATCCAAAAAAAAAGATAAAATGAAATGTAATAAAATATGTTCCACTTCTTTTTTAAATCGATGGGACTTTTTGTAACAGGACAGAGAGATTGCAGGCGGTAAAGAGTGGAGACAGAGATGAAGACGTACATGCACAACCATGCTGGGCCATAGATGAGGTCTGGGCCAGTTGGTAGGGCCAGCAAAGGCCTCAAAGCATTTTTTTTTCTGAAAATTTCCATTTTCATAACGTATATAAAAGTCCACATACATGAAGAGGAAGTTGTGTCTGTCCTTAGGTCTGCGTGGTATTCGGCATCTGCTTAGGCTTCTGAATCGCAGCGTATATGCTTCTAGAATTGTTGTTGTCACTGGTCTCGGCAGAGCTCACTGGTCCAGTATGACGGCGTACCACGCTGTAGGTCGTGAACAGATCTGAAGTAGATCTTGTATTCTGACTTTCAGACTGGGGAAAAAATACATGACACCTTCAGAAACATGTGATGGGTATTTTTAGTTAACATTTTACTTTACAGTGGCCTCAGTCCTAACCCAAAGTATTCTACAGTAGGCATACAGTATACGCTATGAGTGCCATGTAATGAGTGACAACGTAATAATCTTACATGTTACTTTGGATTTCATCAATAACACTTTCACTCACAATAAGGTAACCACGTAGAGTTAAGTACAAAGAGTAAATGGACTAAAATAGTTATCTTGAGAATACAGTTTAACAGCTGGCAGAAATTTTGCTAAGTATTGGTTTTGTATTACACTGATGGCTGATGTAATACTTTCTTTGATGTGCTAAAATTAAATTTGGACACATTTTGTTCCCTGAGTTATCCTGGTATACTCATACTGTGATGAAAATTATGCGGCTCTAGCTAAATTATTGGCGATTATTCATATCTATATCATTAACCAGACCTTTGTTTTGCAGTTAAATACTTTGATACATCAGGTTTGAATTGTTTGTGTTTATTCTGACAAATGATGGTTTCCTCCCATATCCAATGACGTTCAGGATTAGGTATCAGATACTCTGGCCATTGCCTATGACCAAGGCGCCAGACTCAGATCTCGGGTTGGTCAATGGGTGCTGTATTGTGGCTATCCACTCAAGTAATTAGTACGGGTCAAATGCAAAGGAAGAATTTCTCTATGGTGATTTATGAAATTTGAGTCGGAATTACATTTTAACTTGTTAACACTATAATTTAATGTAATGTAATGTATAATGACTGCTGGGATAGGCTCCAGCATCCCGCGACCCGAATTCGGATAAGCAGCTTGGATAATGGACGGATGGAACTCTACAATGTATTTAGAGAGATGTCTTTTAATAATAAGCTAAATTTTATTGCATAGGGTCCGCGGTGGTGTAGCGGTCTAAGCATCGGCTTTGTGTCCATGCAGTTGCCCACTGGGGACTGGGGTTCGCGCCCCGGTCTCATCAGATCCGACTTTGGCTGGACTCGATGAGGCAGCAATAATTGGCAACGCTGTCTTTGGGAGGGGAGTGGAGTCGGCTTGTGTTTGTGACATGAATACGTCTCTGTGTGTGTCGGAAAAGCAGTGGTTCGGCCTGGATTCACCTTGTCACGAAGGTGGTGAAGCGTCTCCTTCGAGACTGCCGGCCGGAGAGATGCAGTTGGCGAACACATGCAATACGAGGGTGGGCGTTTGAACTAAAATAGGGATCGATTGGCCACGAAATTGGGAGTAAAAGGGAAAAATCAGAAATAAATTTAAAAAAAAAGAAATTTAATTGCATATTTAGAACTGATTTCCATACCGCAGGTTATACAAATCTCAGTCTGGATAAAGGCTATGGTAATATCCAATTTACTTTTCTTTCAGCTTCCTTTCCTAGAACAAATGGCATAACTGACTATGCTTACTGACGCAGCTGACTCTATTTATCTATAATGTCAGGGCAAGTTTTGGTTTAAAAACCTTGATATCAAATTTCAGTCATCGGAAAACTACACAATGATGGCAGCAAATGATAGCTACTGAGGCTGTTTGAAAATGGCATATGTCACCAGACATATATATTTGCTACTCTCCTATTGTCTTATCATTTATCTCGCTTACTTCAATGTGTTATTGTTATTCACATCACCGAGTGACAGAGATTTAAGATTTAGATTTACACATAGAACCTTTAAAGGTATTAACCTTTTATTGTCGATCCTGCTTTGTTTTGATTTTATGCTGTCTGATACAATGCTGCTTGTCTTTTAACTGTGTTCTGTAAGGTGTCCTTGAGTGCTGAAAGGCACCCACAAATGAAATGTATTATTATCATTATTATTATATGGGTCAAATAAAATCATCTTCCTTGATGTGACTTAAAGCTCAGGACTGATGCTGAAAATATGTTGAAGCTTACCTGAGAAGTAAGATGCGATGGATGAGTTTCTATATCAGAAAAAAAAAGCAGTGCCGTTATTTTTTTTTTCCTAGGGATCTTTCATTTGCAAATATGTGTTAACAAAGTGTTAAATCTACTACAGCACTAATACTGCTACATTGGGATAGAGTAGATTTAGCCAAAAAAAAAATGAGATGACTCCCTGTTAAAGTCTTTATTTATTCCTTCTTCCTCTTTTGTCTTCTTTAGTCTTTATTTTATCATGTTTTCTTTACATATATTTTTATATTCATATGTGTCACTTATTATATATTGTATTTTAAGCTTGTGCAGCACTTTGGTTCAACTGTGGTTGTTTTAAATGTGCTATATAAATAAACTTGACTTGACTTGACTTTACTGAGGCCTTTACACACCAGGAGCATTTTTTTTCATGCAATTAATTTGCACATCAATATATTTTTTCAAACTGTTGTTTTTGTCATGAGTACTTTCACACAGATTGTGAATATTATGCAGGAAAAAATAACCTTAAAGCGAATTCGGGGGCAGCCGGGAACCGCCGCAGCCGGGATGCGAACTCGGGACTCCCGCACCACGGCAACTACATTAACCAGTCGACTAAAGGGTCCAACCTGTTAGCCAAGGGCTAGCGAGTCAACTCATCCGTAGTCGTTACACTACCCCCCCTCCTTCAGGAAGCACGTCCCCGTGCTTCAGCATACCAGCTCTCTCACGCCTCTGGGCGCACTCGCTTCCAATGGCCTCACGGTCTCACCATCCCACATCTGACACCAATGTAGTGAATTCAGGGGGCAGCTGGGAACCGCCGCAGCCGGAACATGAACCCGGGACTTCCGTACCATGGGCGACTATGTTAACAAGTCGACTAAAGGGTCTGACCTGAGGGTTAGCCAAGGGCTAGCGAGTCTACTTATCCGTGGTCATTACAGTATTTTTTTTGGAATGAGGTCAATTTTTCTGAGTTTTCGCGCCGTGAATAAAGGCATCATCCAATCATGTCAGATCACCTCAAAACTCCAAACGACAATGGCGGACCTGTTGATTGTTTGTGTTTCTCATCACCCTTTGTTGTATGACAAAGGACACAAAAATCAAGGGCAACATGTGGAGGAGAATCACTGAATAACTAGGCCATCAGGATAGTGAGCAGATTATGTAGTTTACTTTTGGACATTGGCGTCACCAGGTAATTTTGCCGGGGCTTAAGCCCCGAACGCCTTGGGTGTAGCCCCGAATATAATTTTAAATTTAAGCCTATGTTTAGCCTGAAAAAAACATAATGTGTGTAAATGTCCGGTAGTCCATGATTAAGACATGTACTTTGAATGTAAATAAAGTGCCAGAGTGAATAAAAAGGCATCAAAATACAGTTGTTTATCAAAACAATTTTCTGGGGGAGGATCCCCCAGACCCCCCTACAGAAGTCTGGGCTGAGCCCCGAATGTCCTCAAATGCTGGAAACACCCCTGCTTTTGGATGTAATACAGTTGGTAGTAAGGCAACCAACCTTTCCTTGCTGACCCTGAGCCGGTCGTAGCGCGCCACAACGGAGGAAGAGCACCCAGTGGGGGGATGGACCGGCAACGCTGCCAGTATGAATAGATTTGATGTGGAATATTCGCACGTGAGTATTTCGCATTTTCATGTTGTTTATTCGTCACGTCCCCGGTGTGTAAAGGCCTTAACACAGCCAGTCCTAGATAAAGAGGGGTTAGTAACAGCCTGGTCAGTGGATTAACTTCTAAATGTATGGGGCTTGATTACAATTGTAATTTCATTTTTTACTCATACAGACGTACACTTTACTTATAGTCCAGGAGGTGGTAAATTCAAGAACTCTGCCACCCTCCTGGAATTTCAATGTAAAAACTTGCTCTATATGTGTATGGTGTGGCTGGGGCTGAGAGAGCCACAATTGGCCCAACTGGTCAACTTCTAACTATAAATCTGTGTATGTTGTATGTTATAATAAGGTAGTATTAGGCGGGGTGAGAAGGTTGTGAATGTAAAGACGCACTGAACTTTGTCAACAGAAGCCTGAAAAAGTGAATGGCGGGCTGTTGCTTACAGCCAAAAGGGTCATATTCATTTATACATTGTGAAGAACTAGAAGACCAGAAGGAGAAATTAGAGATTTTCAAATGACACTATTTAGAAATCATCTGTAGGTTATTTTGAATGTCAATGAAGGCCCACAGCTCACCCACCAGCGCAATCCTTCACATCTGAGTGCTTCCTGACCAAACCTCGAGACACAATTTGACTTTTTGCAACACGATTATCAAATGTTTAAATGATGCATAGGACTGGGACTTACCTCGTACCCATACCCTTGTTCGCTTGCGATACAAGATGTAACCAAGGATGATGGCGAATACGATGCCAACAACTATGACAGGTACCACAATTTCCAAGACATATGGGCTATTTCTGTAGTCTGGAAAAGACAAACAAGCAAAAAAAAAAAAAAAAATCAGGATTATCAGTGTGGTCTTCAGTACAACCAATACAAAAAGAACACACCTGCTTTGATCTGTGTAGTGTGCTGTACTCATGTGGTTTTTGTCTTACTTTGGCCTTCACAATGTGGCTTGATTTTCGCAGTGTCTTTGCTGCAGCTGACCTGGTTGCTATGGTTACAGGTGATTGACCCATTTGACCAATACATATGGAGGGACCCAGTCTGGGTCATGACCTCTGAACTCTCTGCTTCCTCCTCATAGCAGATTTGATTGGTACATCTGAAGGTGTTGTTGATGACGAGGGTGCCATCGCCACAGGTCACAGTCAGGTTACAGGAGTCAGGCGTGGAGGAGACGGAGGTCACTTTCAGGACAGCAGGGGACACTCGCTCTGGAGAGAAAGGGTTTGAAAGGTTTTACAAACAGAGCAGCAGTCATTTCTCTCCAGCAAAAGGTGAACATTGAGGTGCCTACCTTGGACTGTGACATTATATGCAGGAATGTTTCTGTTTTCAGAACCAGTCACCTCTGCCTGGTAAACTCCACTGTCAGCCTCTGTTACATTCTTCAACAGCAAAGTGTAATTTTCTTTGAAAAACTCAAACTTTTTTTGGTCAAGAAAAACCTTAAACTTTGAATTATCAAAAAAGTATAAGATTATATTTTGCGATTTATTCAATGTCCATTTGAGAAGAACATCTTCTTTGACAACAGAATTCTCCTGGACACTCAGATATACATCGGCTCCTTTAAGGATGAATGTGTGGTTCACAGGGTCGGATCCTGTGAAATTAAAAGACAGATCAGATGATTAAAATTGCATGTAAAAATAGTACATACCAAGTATCAAATGTTTGATCAGTGTTGATATTTGTGAAATTCGACTTTTGTGAAAACTATAGAAAAGCTAAAATATAAACCTTTCTGAAAATCAAATAGATGAGAGGCTTCCCATGCAGGGCTAAATGTAACCATGGAAAGGACTCTGACCTGCTTTTGGATAATTGTAAATCATCAGTGTTATTTGCCAATGATTTATATACATCTCTGCTAAGTTTTCAATCAAAAAAAAAAATTCAAGTTCTATTTGTCAAATGCACAACAATTCAGCGTGGCAGACATTGCTGGCAATGAAATGCTTAGGCATCAGTTCAACCTCAAAAAGTTAAAGAATATGATAAAAGTTAAAACTAAACGTAAATCTAAAAATCAGCATTATAAAACAGAATAACACTATTTACAGTCCAACATGAGATCTAAAGTTCACAGTATTGACATGCCAGAAAAAAACAACTCAAAATTAAACTAAGATCACACATTTAAAATCTAAAATTTAACAACTGACAGTGCAAATGCAACAGTATTTACAGAGGTATGGAATTGTAATAAACTATGTAAACTGTTGCAGTGCCACACGCCACCAATCCCGGCAGTGGGGCCACTGGTATAGCTGCCTTCTTATAAGACACTGATTTGTTCAATTTATATTATTTTACTATTGTGTTTACTCTTTGTATTGTCTGGGGTTTGTCTTTTACCTATTTGTCCTTGTCTGTTATGGACCCTGAGTCTGCAATAAAGTCTCGAACTGAATTGAATTGAATTGTACATAGTGCTGGAGTGGTATAGCAGAAAGTGAACAGTGCAGAATAAAGCGAGTGTACATTTTGCACGTGCGCTAGAGAGAGAGATGTGTGTGTGTGTGTGTGCGTGCGTGCGTGTGTGTGTGTGTCCTCAAGTGTCCAGAGTTTATATGTTCAAGTGTCTTATAGCTTGTTCTCCAATGGATGATAATGTTAAATCATCTACTTCAATCATCGCCAGAAAAACACACACCCCAAAAAAAAAAAAAGCCCAACCACTTATTAGCATCTCATCCTTGTTCCATAATGCTCAGCACTTATTTCTTACATTTAATTTCATCCTGCTGTTCAAACAGACTGGTGGACAATCACTATCCATCTCTAAAGCACCGGTTGTCCCATCTTTTTTGGTCCCCCCCCCCTTTTTTTTCTCCCCAATTGTATCCAGCCAATTACCCCACTCTTCCGAGCCATCCCAGTCGCTGCTCCACCCCCCTCTGCCGATCCCGGTAGGGCTGCAGACTACCACATGCCTCCTCCGATACATGTGGAGTCATCAGCCGCTTTTTTTCACCTGGCAGTGAGGAGTTTCACCAGGGGGAGGATCACGCTATTCCCCCCAATTCCCCCTCCCCCACGAACAGCCACCCCGACCGACCAGAGGAGGCGCCAGTGCAGCGACCAGGACACATACACACATCTGGCTTCCCACCAGCAGACACAGCCAATTGTATTTGTAGGGACGATCGACACGGGGATTTGAACTGCTGATCCCCATGTTGATGGGCAATGGAATAGACCGCTACACCACCCGCATGCCCTTTCCAGCACCATGTCTACATGTGTTTGTTTCTATGTTGAATGTGGATCATTCCTGGGTGAACTTGGCTGCCTGTTTTCTCTCTCGCTCCATCTCAATCAATTTCTACCCACACCCAGATATACCTCAGTACCAAATCCCCTCACAAACCACCCCTCTCCCACATCGACTCCTGTCTGTCTGCAATTAAAGTCTGGATACAGCAAAACCTTCTCAAACTCAACAGTGACAAAACTGAACTCTTCGTCACTGGCTCCAAGTCCACTCAGCCAAATCAACAACCTTTCACTCACCATCGATGGCACTACTGTTTCCCCTTCCTCCTAGGCACGCAACCTTGGTGTGATCCTTGATCGCACCCTCTCCCTTGAGCCATATATCCGCCAAATGGTCAAATCCTCCTCCTACCACCTTCTCAACATTGCAAAAATAAGGTCCTCTCTCACATGCCCTGCTGCTGAGATACTGATCCATGCCTTCATTTCCTCCCGCCTTGATTACTGCAACTCACTCCCCTATGGCATCAGTGCTAGCTCTATCAAGAGACTCCAATTGGTCCAGAATGCATCTACCCGACTTTTAACTTTCACCAAATCCTGGCACCACATACCCCAGTCCTAAAACACCTCCACTGGCTACCCATCTCCCACCAGATCAATTACAAAATCCTGGTTCTTACTTATAAAGCCCTTCACAAACTGGCTTCCCCATACCTCACCGACCTCCTCTCCCCCTACCAACCCTCTCGGTCCCTCAGATCCACCTCAGCCTCCCTTCTCATTACCTCCAGGTCCAACCTCTACGGCTTTGGTGACCGAGCCTTCTCCAGAGCAGCTCCCAGGCTCTGGAACTCACTTCCCCAAATCATTAGAGAGTCAGAATCCCCCCCAACTCTTCCAATCCCGTCTCAAGACACACCTTTTCTCCATTGCCCTCTTGTGAACAGCGAACTGATATGAGACTGTATTCAGTAAAGACTGAGTGTGAGTATGTGAAACCTTACAAGGTGATGGTAAAATGCAATGGTGTTAGGATGTACATGGAGGTAGATACCAGGGCAGCAATGTCAGTTATCTCAGAGAGCCTGTACAAATCAAAACTGAAAGGGTCGAAATGGCATTCATGTGATGTTACACTGAGAACATACACAGACCAACTGTTAGCTTTGTTGGGTAAAATCCTAGTGAATGTGCAATGTGGGAAACAGCATTTACAGCTGCCCTTGCTAGTGACCCGTGGTAAAGCACCGGCGCTGATGGGGCGTGATTGGATTCGAGTGCTCAACTTAGATTGGTCAAAAGTGAATCGCGTTGCCGCATCTGACCCAGTGGAGCAAGTGTGCTCAGAGCACAGAGCAGTTTTCAGTGCAGAGCTAGGCCGTGCAAAAGGCGTCACTGCATCCTTGCGTGTATAACCGGATGCTATACCAAAATTTTGCAAAGCGAGGCCAGTGCCTTGTGCACTGCGTGAAGCCGTGGATAAAAAGTTAACCGAACTCGAACAACAGGGAATTATCTCTCCTGTGCAGCATAGTGAATGGGCTGCGCCGCTAGTGTGCATTCCGAAAAAAGACGGATCAGTGCGCATTTGCGGAGATTATAAGGTGACGGTAAATCAGTGGCTTGATGTAGATCAGTACCCACTTCTCATTCTTGGATAAAGTGCCAGTGTCCTCACAAGAGATTGAAAACAGACAAAGACTGATGCAGTACTACAGAGGGTGAAGCACTTCACATTGAATGGTTGGCCAAAGCATTTGAATGAAGATGAGCTAAGGCCATACTTCATAAGAAACATTGAAATGACTGTTGAATCTGACTGTGTGATGTGGGGTTTCCGGGTAATCATACCAGAGGTGTTAAGACCACAGATGTTACGTGAATTGCATGAAAATCACCACGGAATGGTTAAGATGAAGGCATTAGCCCATAGTCACTTTTGGTGGCCAAACCTTGATTCTGACATAGAATCACTGGTAAACCGTTGTCAGACATGCCAGTTAAACAGACACCAACCTGCCAAGGCTCCTGTTCACAATTGGAGCTGGCCTAACCATCCTTGACAGAGGATACACATAGATTATATTCAGAAGGGAAAGTTCAACTTCCTAGTGGTCACTGATAGCTATTCACGTTGGCCAGAAGTAGCTTTAATGAGTAGCACTACATCTGAAAAGACCATAGAAGTTTTGAGGGGATACTTTGCCACTTGGGGTCATCCAGACGAACTTGTGTCTGATAATGGACCACAATTTGTATCTGCTGAGTTTGAAACATTCCTGAAAAACAATGGGGTGAAACACATTAAGAGTTCTCCTTACCACCCAGCTTCTAATGGGGCTGCAGAGCGTTTGGTGCAGAACCTGAACAGCTCTTGAAAAGGGAAAGAGTAGCAATGTGAAATTGCAGCACTGCATACACAATTTCCTATTCTGTTATAGGAGTACACCACAGTCTACTACAGGGAAAACACCTGCAGAATTGTTTCTCAGACGTCAATTCAAAACCAGGTTGTCTCTCGCCAAACCTAATTTCACAGAGTCCATGCAACAGAGACAGGACAGTCAACAGTCCAAGCAAGCAGATAAGTTGGCACAAGTCAGACACTTCCTACCAAAACAGAAGGTGTTGGTTCGAAACCACAGGGGAGGGGCAGGTGTTAAGTGGGTGCCTGGGTACATTGTAAAGGCACTTGGTCCTGTCACATATCTTGTAAAAGTGTATGGAAAGGTGCACAAGAGACATGTCAATCAAATGATCAATACTGAGATTGAGAACTGTAATGTGTCAGATGAATCTGATGATGATCTGAGGGTTGTTCCAAATGTATCACATGCATGTGTAGCAATGCCTGTAAACATTCCAGAATCCACTGAGAGGGTTGTGCAGCAAGGATCCAGTGATACTGCTCCCTCCTCAGTTGCAGAGGGTGTCCAGAGGCCGCAGCGGCATGTGAAGCCGCCTGATAGATTAAATCTGTGAGAACCCAGTTGTTGTTATAACAATGTAATGTTGAAAAGATGTAAAAAAAAAAAAGGCAAAGAAAATATTGTTGTACTGTAAATGTACTGGGTTCAGATGTCAGGGGAGGAGTGTAGTGTATGGAGATACACACGAAAGCAAATGTTTTTATTTGCAGTAATATGTGTTTTATGTTTGACCTCTGACCCTCGATGTCTATTGGTTGTGTATGTTGTATAAATGTACACACGCCACTCTGGTGCGCAGCCCTTGGAAGAAGACAGAGCCAGAGGGTCACTCATGTGTTTTCGTGCCTGCTTAACGCAGTCGTTTGTAATGTTACTATGGTCTAGCAAATAAAAGAGGAAGACCAAGATACACCTTGATCGTTGTATAATTCAGTTATCCTGTAGATACATGACAGGACACTGCTGCGGGCTGCCCACATTCAGGTCATTGGTCGGGACTCACCTCTTCAGACTTCATCTGTGATTTATGTGATTTATTAAGTTTGTTTTTCTTTCCCTTTTGTATCTGTCTGAGTCAGAGAGTACTGCTGGCATCATGTGTGGCTGCCGCTTCTCCCTCTAGTAGCCCCCATCCCATCCACCCCTGTGTTATGTTTATCTGTTGTCTTGTTTCACCCCGTTTATTGTAAAGTGACTTTGAGTATTACAAAAGCGCTACATAAGTTTAATTCATTATTATTATTTCTTTCACATTTCCTGTTTTACATCCTGTAGAGCCGGGTCCAAACTATGGACCTAGGGCACTATAGGGCAGATGTCACTTGATTGACAGTACTATGTGGGCTGTTCCGAGTAGGGCGATCTTCTGGACTACACAGATGTTGATGTTGCCTGGGATACAGTTGGTGAACTTTTCCATTCCCTTCTTCATGACGCCTAGAGTTCCGAGTTGTTTCGGTCTTCGTTCCCCACATCCTGTTGATTTCAATCTCCAAGTCTTTGTACTTGGTCAACTTCTCTGTGACTTTCACTGAGGTGTTTGTTTCGGTTGGTATTGCCATGTCGATGAGCATGCACCTCTTTTGCTTTCTGTCCCTGATAACAATGTCGGGCTTGTTGGATTTTATCTCTCTGTCAGTGTGGATGGGCTGGATATTATTATTATGTGGATGGATATTATTATTATTATTATTATTATTATTATTATTATTATTATTATTATTATCTCTTTCGCTCTCTTTATATATGTAACTACTCCCAAAGTTTTACTTCTGGTACAGACAAAACTATGTTCCGACTGATGGTTGACAAGTGTATTATTATCTTCTTTCACAACTGAGTCTGTTGGCCAATAGCCATTTCTTAGCAAAATACCTTTTAGTGTCCATGAGGATTTAGTTAGCCATTTAACTTATCAACTAAAACTAGCATCAATGCCCTCTTGAAACTTGCATTCACATTAACTTGTGAAACAATAAATGAATTACACAAAAGTAGAATGATCAACAATCACATACTGTGTGTGCCTTCTGGCCAGAAATTTAGGAGAGATTACTATCTTTTAATGTCGCACTGATACTCTTCTTTTGCAAAGACACTTTACTCCGTTTTTTTTTTTACTTTACTCCGTGTGTAACTTCAGATGGTTCCGGCAATGTACGTATTTCCTCTCAAATTAGTTAACTTGATCACATGACCAGTATCTTGCCTATTCAACGTAACTCACTTATCTGAACAGTAGGTGTCATTATTATCCAAAACATTGTGAAACCAAAAGTTATATTTGCAAATATTATTTACAATATGATTACACAACAACACTTATTATACTAAACAAACTATTTCCTCTGGAAAAGTTTTTAAAGATATTAAGAAAGAAGCACATTTTTCTGCTACAGCTACACTGCCACCAACATTACAAAGATTTGTTAGCCATGTTTTGAAAAGAATTAATAAATCTTGTAATTTTCTCATAAACAGGTAATTAACTTTCACATATCATATGCTATTTCAAATTTATGTAATCTGGTGGTAAAGGAGTATTAGTGTAGAATGTAAAGGAATTAATTTAAATCCTTATAAACTTGGAAACCACGATTCAAGTCCCTATTTCTGTTAGTGACATGTATGCTACTGTCGCTTTAAGAATGGGATGTGTATCGCTGACGCTATCACGCTGTCAGGAAGTGAACAATGTTCGATGTGGCCACATTTTTTTTTTGGGGACCGTGCAGAGCAGAGAAGGCGAACAATTGCAGACCAGATGATGGCGAGGGTTTTGTGTCCGCCATAAGAGCTTTCAACCTTTGAGGTTTGTTAAAACCTTTTACAAATGTAAATCGGATGATAAGAGTTTTGTTTGAGTTGCATATGTATGTTTGTGCATAAGAACAAGAGTTAGCTAATTGATTTCGCTGTTGTAGACTTCAAGACAATAGGCTAATGCTAGTACAACAGTAGGCTAATGCTAATACAACAGTGTAATGAAGATTGTTTTATTTTTATATTTTCTCATTGTATTTTCAGTTGTGAATACGAAGAGTGGTGTATAATACTGTTTATGTTCATCCATAGAAGCTGCCACTGCCGTATTTATTGTATTTGTATTTATACAAGTATTTTTTTGTATTTCGAGCTGCATTGAATTGAAACAGCTGTTCCCTCCAAAAAAACCCCTCTCACACCCACAGAGTTAAAGTGGGATGTTGTGAACCCCTTACCCTTTTATCTATCCATATTTTTACTATCGGAATAAAGACCCTAAAATTATATTTGAATGTCCTGTGTGTAATTCCCCCAGCTTCATTTAGATGAATTTATAAAACAACATCTTGTTCTAAATGTTTAAGACATCTTTTTTTTTGTAGCATTTCAATGGTGGTTTAGGAATTACTCTCAACAAGTAACACTAATTTTTGAACCGGACGCTCAAGAAAAGATGGTCGCGTCAAACGTTCACCTTTCTTTCCTAAATTATTTTGTTCTATTTGAACTTTAACCTTTTGCACTAAACCATTTCAGCTCTTCTTCAAAGGCTTCAGCTCTTCTTCAAAGGCTTTTCTTTGTGCTGCCTTGATGAGCGCAAGAGCGGCTACTTCTTTCCTCTACACTAATGGGCCTTGACCAGTCTCTATTCGCCAGTCTTTGAATCCGAGCAATAATGTTGAGGGCTGTATCCCAATCTGAGAATCTTGACAGCCTTTTGAGAAAGTGTCTCTTTTAAAGGCACCTGTTTTCAGGACTTTTACCTCTGGGTCACCTACAAGAAGCTCTGGGGATCTTTGGTTTGTGACAATCTCTCGTGAGCCAACTTGACTTCATCGGGTCTGCCACCTTGAGACCCCTAGATGCATGGTCTGCTGTATTTTGACCTGTTTCAACATAGACCCACTGTCTTGGATCTGTTATGTCCCATTCTCTGAATGCAATTTGCAACAAAAACATAAAAGCGTCGGGCCTCATTCTTGATGTACCCCAGCACCACCTGTGAATCAGTCCAGAAAAACTCCTGATCTATTTTCGGTTCGAGCTCTTCTCTAAGGATATTACTTACTGCAGCTGCTATGAGCTGAAGGCGTGGTATGCTGACAACCTTGGTGGGTGCCACACTGGCCTTACCCATGACCAGTGCACAATGCACTTGCTCATCAGCAACAATCCTAATATATAAACATTGCCCATAAACGTTAATGCTGGCATCTGAAAAATGATGCAGTTCAATTTTGTTGGACTGTGCCAAGGTTCTCAGGAATAAAGTAACTTGGTATTTGAATTTTTTGAAGATTCTCCAAGTCATGGAGCCATGTTTCCCACTTTGGCTTTAGTTTTGGGGGAAGAGGATCATCACATCCTACTCCCCGTTTGCACATCTCTTGAAGCACTCTTTTCCCTGTCAAGATGTAGGGAGAGAGAAGTCCTAATGGGTCATATACACTCCCAACCGTTGATAGGATTCCTCGCCGTGTGGGTGCCCTTTCATTAAGGATGACATTGAACACATCAGTCTGTATGTTCCACTTTACTCCCAGTACATTCTGCATTGGAAGCTCACAGTAGTTCAGATCTACATCCTTCACCACACTGGCATGTTCAGTCTCTGGAAGAGCATCCAAGACTTCTCTGTTGTTGGACACAAATTTGTGTAAACGTAGTTTTCCCTTTGCACAGACTTCTTGTGTTTCAGTGACTAGCTGGTTGGCTTTCTCGACCGAATCAATGCTGATAAGCCCATCAGCCATGTAAAAAATTTGATGGATGAAGCTCGCTGCCAATGGGCAATCCTTTTCATATTTACTGGCAAGGTATTTCATGCCATAATTAGCACACCCCGGAGAGGATGCTCCTAAAAAAATACGCACTCACATGCGATACTTCTTGGGCTCCCTTTCTGTGTTCCCATTTTCCCACCACAGGAACTTCAGCAAATCCCGATCTGGACTGACATGGAAGCGGTGGAACATTTTCTCCACGTTGCTAATAATTTCAATTTGGTGCTTGCGAAATCTACACAGCACCCCAGTCAGAGTATTAGTTAAACCCGGTCATGTGAGTAGGTGGTAATTTAGAGAGGTGCCTTCCAATTTGGCAGAGCAGTCAAATACAACTCTAATATTTTCAGGTTTCCTAGGATGACACAACCCATGGTGGGGAATGTACCATGTACTGCCCTCTTTTGGTGTGGCATCTGTTTCCTCTGCATCGCCATCTTTAAAGAAACCGTCGACGAATTTCTTGTAATCATCTTTGTACTTGGGACTTTTCTCCATTTTTCTTTTTAAATGGTTCAATCTGACTGTAGTGACCCACTTATTGTTAAGAAGGTCTGAATGCTCTCTGAAGGGTAGAGACATTTCCAGATGTCCTTGTGCATTTTGTTGAATATTCCCATCCAACAGCTGTAGAAATTGAATATCTTCTTGAGATACTGTCCTTTCTCTGGGGTTGGTGTCCAGAAAATCTGTTTCCAATGCCTTCATCAAAGAGGCAGGTGTGACAGATGGAAGTTCCTTTACAGAAATGCGAAGGCAGAATCCTGTCACATCCCTTGAGCTAGTATGAGGTGTTATAGATCCCACTACACTCCAGCCTAAATCAGTCTGGACAGCATATGGATCATAATCCCCAGATATCACTTGTTTTGGTTTCAGGGCCCTTGCGCAGTCGTAGCCAATTACAAGTCCTACAGGAGAGTTCAATAGATCTGGCATCTCTTCTGCTATGCCGGGAAGGTGAGTCCACCCTTTCGCTGTTTCACGAGTGGGAATACTATTTTGCTCCAATGGGACGTATTCTCAAGTGTATGTGGACCCAAATAATTACAGATATTTTGCAATTATAAATAAATCATGCCAATAGACAAATAACAACCCCCCACTTGACCGGTAGTAATCACGTGTTTTTGAATGTCGCACCTCTCCCTTCCCCATTGGACGTTGTGCACGTGATGTGCAGGAAGAGGGAGTAAATGGTATGTTCTTTTACAGTTGCTTATTGACAGCCGATGATTGCTTACGGCATGAAACAGGCTTGTACTGTCTCATAAAGAATTTACTTGACACACTGGATTATTTTGCTCCTTATTTTGTTGATTACTTTCCCTACCATTGAGTGTTTCTTTAAACAAAGTTTTATACACACACACACACACACACACACACACACACACACACACACGCGCCTCTATCTCTCTTTACTTTTCTCTCTTCCTCTCTGTAAAATTGAATATATCGGTGATTCTAAGTTTGCAACTGGATCCTTTTGTTTTAATTGCTATTACTCTACATTTTAGTGCTTGGCCACACCTTATCCTCAATGTTTAACCAAGCATTAGATCAACTTTCCATCAGTGGCCGATACTCATGTTTCTTTTTTTGTTTTTTTTTATGTGTGTGCAGGGCTGAACCGTAGGTGGGGGGAATCCAATGTACTGAACACTCAAAATCAAGAGTTGAAACACTGAACTCTTGAAATTCAATGATAACTGATAATATATACTGTGTGGATGCAGAGTACGTTCACCGATTGCATTTGATATATCATCTTATTTGTTGTTTCCAATTGTAATACTTCACCCATACTGCCTGACTTAACCCCAAGTGGTTAATGGACACCACATGAGCTAGCTGTGGCATTATTGGATTTAATTTCTACTGTTCTGAGGGCTGTTTTTAGGTCACTGTTGTTATTTTGTCTCACATGCACAAATTAGCATTTTATAATAATTGTTCTTTTAATATTAGTTTTCTTAGCATAAGTATTTTTCTCATCTTTTTTGGGATTTATGAATTTGCAAAAAAAACCCAAAAACAAACGTAAATACATGCTACAGAGCAAACTAGTCAAAGTGCACCTAATAGTATGTGTATGTAGTTATATGTTCGTTGAATCCATAGGTCCAGTTAAACTGGATTTTTTGACATTTCAATTCAATATTTCCATTTAAGAGAGTGTCTATCAAAGTCATGGAGAAAAAAAAAGAGTAAAATATAAAGGCTGCTTGGCTTAGCTCTAGCTTGAGTGCACCACAGTCAACAAAGAGGTTAGGTAAAAACTTCCATTTTGCAATTTCCTGTGAAATTACTCATTTAGTCACACACATCTGAACACATCTCATGTCTTGCCCACAGACAGACACATATGCACATCCTGCATTGGGGTATTTTGCTGTTTTAAATATGCAGTCTCATGACTAAAATGTTTGCTGAAATACACAATTCCCATGAAACTCCCTGCCTTTGGTTTTTTTGGGGTTTTTTTTTAGGCTGCTGCTTTCCTATAATGACGGTACACAAGTACCCCAAGTAACAGAATCATTACAATTTACAATAAAAGTGTGCCGGTCTGATGGCCACATTTTTTGTCTATGTGATGTGGATGTTAAACAGAAGGTGTTTTTTTTAAGAATATAGGTCCTTGGTAATTTCTTTTAATTCATATTTATATGTAGCGCTGTCAACTTATGAAATACAATACTAATGTTTATATTGTCAACAGGTGAACACAAATGTGCTGGTATCTATTCATCTCATAAAATCTAGCTCAATATGCCATCTAAAGTTTGAAATTAGTAGAGGGTGTTCACTTGGAGATGCTCACATTTCCAAGAACCCGACTCTTCTGAGAGATCCGGGTAACTGCTCCACCCCCTCTGCTGAGCTGGGCAAGGCTGCAGACTACCACATGCCTCCTCCGATACACGTGGAGTTGCCAGCCGTTTCTTTCCAGCTGGCAGTGAGGAGTTTCGCCAGGAGGACATAGGGCGTGGGAGAATCACGCTATCCCCCCCCCCCCCGAACAGGCGCCCTGACCGGCCAGAGGAGGCGCTATTGCAGCAACCAGGACACATACCCGCAGACACGGCCAATTGTGTCTGTAGGGACGCCCGACCAAGCCAGAGGTAACACGGGGATTCGAACCGGCGATCCCCATGTTGGTAGGCAACGGAATAGACTTCTACGTCATCCGGACGCCCAAGTTTCCCGTTTCTAATTCATTCCTCCAATTGCTGTTTTATTTCTGGGTCATAGTTTGAGATCAGTTGAAATAATTCCAAGTTGCCTGTGTTCAATGCTTCTTTGATTTCACAATGCCCACGCAATGGGATATCTTGTTTAGCACAGAATAAAATGAGGTCTATTAAAACTTTAATGTGCTCTCTATTCTTTTCCACAAACACCCTGTTGATAGCATCACTGTTCAGCTGGTTATCCCCGTCCTGGCCGATGGCTTCGCTTGTATCCTTTGGTTCTGCCCAGCGCTGTAGCGCCACCCTCGTGTTTAACACTGGATTGGGAAAGGTGTTTCCAGTCACTGAAGCCAGTTTTTTTATGAATCGGCCCTCTATGGCCACTTTGGAGAAATGGCGACATGCCTTACAAAACACAGCGTCACTTTAAGTGCTTTACTCTAGCCATGACAATCTGCAGGAATTACTGGCAAGTAGTGGTCGCTCCCTAGATGTGAAGACAATCTCCCATATTCTTCATATGTCTGGGCTATGGGGTAGGGTGGCAAGATGGAAGCCTATTCACATGAGGGAGGAAAAAAAAAACAAAAGACAACAACACCCAAGTCCGGCTAAATTTTGCAAAAATATACATCCTCTCCCAAAACATGTGGAAAAATTTGTTTTGTTCAGATGAGAGCAAGGTTGACTTTTTTAACCATAGTTTATATATATATATATATATATCGGTTACACTTTCTATAAAGCTTGCATCTATAACGCCCTACAAGAATCTATAACGCCCTATAAGTCTAGCTATAAGTCATCGTAAGATTCATTATAACCACGCATACGCCCTCACAACACCTCATAACCACCTTTATGATACATTGTCAATTTTAAAATGGAATAATGCACCATAAATATGTCATCATTAGCCTGTTTATCTGTGAAATGTCATAATGCATCATAGCCAACTTGTTTTGCTGAAGTTTTGTAGAGATGCATAATGAGACTTCAGTGCTATTTCCCAGTCTTCAGCCATAGCCGTTAGTCATTGTAATACACATTATAGGAAAGTATGAGCGTTATAGATGCTTATAGGGTGTTATAGATGCAAGCTTCATCCATTATCTTAACTGCTTATCCTGCTCTCAGGGTCGCGGGGATGCTGGAGCCTATTCCAGCAGTCATCGGGCGGCAGGCAGGCAGACACCCTGGACAGGCCACCAGGCCATCACAGGGCCGACACATACACACATACACACACACACACACACACTCTATATATATATATATATATATATATATATATATATATATATATATATATATATATGGCACAAAAACAAAGCACATCACCAAGAGAACACCATACCCACGGTGAAGCATGGTGAGGGCAGCATCAGGCTTTGGGGCTGCTTTTCTTCAGCCAGAACTGGGGCTTTATTCAAGGTGGGGGGAATCATGAATAGCTCCAAATACCAGTAGATTTACAAAACCTTCAGGCGTCTGCTAGAAGGCTGAAGATGAAGAGGAATTTCACCTTTCAACACGACAACAACCCAAAGCATACATCCAAATCACCAAAGGGATGGCTTCACCAGAAGAAGATCAATGTTTTGGAATGGCCTAGCCAGAGCCCAGACCTGAATCCAATAGAAAATCCTAGGGGTGACCTGAAGAGGGCTGTGTACAAGAGATTCCCTCACAATCTGACAAATCTACAACTTTTTGGCGAGGAAGAGTTTGAAAACATTGCCAAGTTAAGATGTGCCAAGCTGATAGATTTACACAAAAAGACTGAGTGCTGTAATAAAATCAAAAGGTGCATCAACAAAGTACTAGTTTAGAGGTGTGCACACTTATGCAACCAGATGGTTTCGTTTTTCTTCCCTAAAAGTTATCCGTTCAGCCATGCACTTTAGACCATGCGCTTAGATTGTTAAAATATAGTCTTAGAACCACTGTTATTGTCAAATCATGGAAAAATATGTAAGTAATCATTCAGTCAGTCAAGTTGCATTTTATATAGTGCTTTTCTAGCTGCAACAGCCACTCAAAGAGTTTTACAATTCACACACACACACACACACACACACACACACACACACACTCAATGCCATTAAAATCATCAGCCTTGCTTCTCTCAATGTCGATTTGAAATTAACAGAAAAAGATGTATATTTACCTTGCACTTGGAGAAAATATAGTGGGATAATCCCAAGAAACCAAGAAATCTCCATTCTACACAAATTCAGAAACCATGTACGCAATACCCTTCCACAAAGACTGCGACATATACTATGCTATACTATACTGAACACAGGAAGTTAAGAACTTCCTGATTCTTTATGTCATCTGTTATTAAGATCGGGGTAATTATCACTGTCACAACCATCCATAATAATGAAAACTATTTCGTTGATGTACAACTTTAATTGCATCTACTTCACCTCATCCATCCTAACCCCCCCCCCCCCCACATCCCTTGATGTATGTCTCAGAGGAAAAAAGAACATTTTCAGTTTTAGCTACTTAAGTCACATATGCAATGAGGAAGTATCACTTCTGCTTTGCAAAGAGAGAGAAAAAAAACTGGCTACTGTTTGTCAAAGTGAGCCTGTGTAGTTATACAAGCATTGATCATCTAGAAACTTTAGATTCATGTGATTATCTAACAATATTATTTTGTTTGTATCGGTTAATTTGCTTAAACCCATTGAAACAGAAATACTGTGTCACTTGCTTAGCAGGATGAATTATTGTGAAGCTTAATTTCTTCAGTTGTTAAATTGCTTTTTGTAGGTGCTTGTAGTGATGTTGAAAGCTTACATGGATTTGTAAATTCTAGTTGTAAATGTGACGTTTTATTTTGTCAGCGCGCCCAAAGTCAAGGTCATGCTGCTCGAACACATCTGGCATGGAGTTCAATTTTTCAGCTATCCGTCCTTTCCATTCTCAAGAATTAAAGCATTTATGTCTCAGCATGGTTTGGAAAAACTTGTCCATGCGTTTATCTTCAGTCAACTCGACTACTGTAACATCACATAAAGGTCATGCATGTTCTCCCCGTGTCTGCATGGGTTTCCTCCGGGTGCTCCGGTTTCCTCCCACAGTCCAAAGACATGTCGGTCAGGTGAATCTGCCATACCAAATTGTCCCTAGGTGTGAATGTGTGTGTGTGTGTGTGTGTGTGTGTGTGTGTGTGTGTGTGTGTGTGTGTGTGTGTGTGGGCCCTGTGATGGCCTGGCGGCCTGTCCAGGGTGTCTCCCTGCCTGCCACCCAATGACCTTAAATACAGTATATTCAGTTCTTAACCTGTCTACATTCCAGTTTGTAGTGCTACTTTAGTGTAACAATTTTTCCAAAGTGCTTCAGCTCTGATATTACAGTGCATTGGCAAGTACCATACACAAAAAATGTCCAGTGTTACAGTTGTGTCAGTTGTGTTTGTGCATCCTTGTAAATTCCCTACCACACAAAAATCTGTATGGTTTACAAATAGAAAATAAGACAGAAAACAAATGTATTCCAGGAAGTGTTATCTGAGAGCCCTCCCCCCACCCAATGCACAAAAATAGAAATGTTCTTCCTCTTACTCTCTCTCTCATGGCAACATGCAGCTAAAATGGTCTCAGAATGCTCATTGGCTATTTTTTTGGGGGGGGGATCCCCCCTTTATTTCTCCCCAATTGTACCCGGTCAATTACCCTACTCTTTCTAGCTGTCCGGGTCATTGTTCCACCCCCTTTGTGTTATGGTTTTACATGACCGGAAGACTTGACTTAGCTGATGAATATACAGAGACTTGACTTTGACTGCATGAGATGACTTTATTAATGACAACCCGCGCTGCTTACAAATACACTTAACGCATGGCCGGACGAATCACAAACAGAGGTACTCCCCCTCCACATCATCAACTTCTGTATTAGTATCAGTGCGTGGCACTATATACTACACCCTCCTTTCTCATAATGAAAGTTACACTTCAACATTGCTATAATGAAGATCTGTTTAGGACTGAACTTTGTGTCTCATTACTGTTACTGTCTAACTCATATATTTGCTTTTTAACATAAGAAAAAAATGAACTTGCTGCTCAAATAGTCTAACATTTCAAATCACATTTCCTTCTTGAACAATAAAAAAAAAAGCATAGTTGGCACGCGACTCTCACTGCCGGCTCATCAGTAAGTCTTCGTACCTCTCAGGTGGTCAAATAACTCGACCACTCCTGGTTTGAGCTGGCCTTGACTAGGATGAGAGCTCGATGTCAACACTCTCTGCTGTACCTGCATCTGGTGTGTTGGTTTGCCCCTCATCTGTTAAGTCTGTCTCTGAGTTCATCTGAGTGCTGGATGGTGTTGTCCTCAGATGGTGTCTGTAATGCTGTCCTGAAGATGTCAATATGTTATAGGACCGTGGCTCACCTCTCTGTGCTGTGACCACAGCTGGGCACAAACCTTGTGCTGTCTCTATGTGAACAGTACTACCTGCTGCAGTTCTGGAAGCTGCTTTGCTCTTCTGTTGTAATAATAATAAATTAAACTTATATAGCACTTTTCTAACACTCAAAAGTCGCTTTACAATAAACAGGGTGAAACAAGAAAACAGATAAACATAACACAGATATACAGGGGTGGATGGGAAGGGGGACTCCGAGAGGGAGAAGCGGCAGCCACACAGGACGCCAGCAGTACTCTCCAACTTAAACAGATAAAAAAGGGGAAGAAAAACAAACATCATAAATCACATAAATCACAGATGAAAGCAAGTCTGAAGAGGTAGCGCTGCTGCTGTCTTTTCTGTAGACTTTGGAGAGTTGAGTGGACATCTTTGGGCACTGCTGGATGGAGAACTGTGCTGGAGCTTGGTAGAGTGCTTCTGAGGACTCTGCTCATGAGCATTTGTGCTGGGGAGTACTCCATGCCTGCTATAGGTGTGTTTCTCAGGGTGAGAAGTGCGAGATGGGGGTCTGTGTTTGTTTGCTGTGCTATCTTCAGCACGAGTTTCACGGTTTTCACTGTTCTCTCAGCTAGTCCATTTGACTGTGCATAAGCCGGACTGGAGTGAATGAGTTTTGTACCCCATGGCTTTGCAAAGTTTCTCATTCCTGACTTGCAAATGGAACATTGCCACACTATCTTTTTTGGTATTCCTATTCTAGAGAAGACCGATTTCATCTTGCTGATCAGTGTGTGATGTCTTGTCCTCAATATTCGGTACCTCTAGGTATTTTGAGAGGTGGTCTACTATCAAGAGAAATGGCTGACCTTCTATTTCAAAGATGTCAGCCCCAACTTTGAGCCAAGGAAGCTCAGGGATATCATGTGAAATCAGTGGCACCTTGTGGTTTCTGGGCTGGAACTGCTAGCACGTCCCACAAGTCTCAACCATTTGTTCTATGTCTCTTGTCATTCCTGGCCAGTACCAGTGCTTTAGTCTGCTGCACCCCTTGATGAGCTATTTGTAGCTTTTGTAGCATTTCTGTTCTCATTGTGCTTGGGAGGATTATCCTGTTTCCAGCGAACATTATTCTTTCTCTCACAGCCACTGTGTGTCTGATAGGCCAGTATAGTGTCAGTCTTGAATCTGCCTGCTTCCTGTGTTGGGGCCAACCATCTCTGTGTATTACTTGCAACAGCTTCAGTTTTTCATCTTTCTTTGTTTCACCCTTGAGCTGCTCTAGTCTCTACTCAAGGCATCTGTGGGGTCCAAAGCATAGACAACTTCCTTGTCCATGATGTCATCTGCTGACATGTGCTGTTCGTGTATGACAGCTCGTGAGAGTGTGTCTGCTATCAGTAGATCTTTACCCGGTGTGTAGGTGACATTTAAGTCATATCGCTGCAGCTGAAGCAGCATTCTCTGCAGTCTGGAAGGAGCTGTTCCAAGTTGCTTTCTCAGAATGTTTTCCAATGGTTTGTGGTCTGACTGAACATTCACCCATACACATACTGGTGGATTTTTTTTTACACAGAAGACAATAGCTAAGAGTTCCTTCTCAATTTGCACATAGTTCTTTTCGGTCTCAGTCAGTGCCCTTGATGCATAGGCTATTGGGTGGCCCTCTTGTAAGAGACATGACCCCAGGCCGTCTTTAGATACGTCAGCCTGTATCATGAGCTGTTTCTTTGGATCGAAGAACCTGAGCACAGGCGCATTTGTAAGGGCATGTTTCAGTTTGTTGACTGCATCATCATGTTCATGTTGCCACTGCCACATTGTCCTTCCGTAGCAGCTGTCTTAGTAGCACTGTTATGGTGGCCTCACCAGGGATACACTGTGCTAGGTTTTTTATCATGCCAGGCATTCACTGTAGTCCTGTTTTGTCAGTAGGTGGCGGCATTTCAGCAATGCCTCAACTTTTGCTTCATCTGTCTTAACACCCTCTGCAGTGACAATGTGGCCCATCTTGTTTACACTGCTCACCTTATACTGTATTTTCTCTTTGTTGAATTTCACATTGGCCTCTTTCGCTCTGGCCATCACCTTCTGTATTATTTCATCATGTTCTCTCTCTGTAGATGCAACAATGATCATGTCATCAGCTATGATGTGAACTCCTTGGATGTCTCTGAATGTTTCACAGTTGCGTTGCTGGAAGACTTCACTTGCTGACTTTTTTTTCCAAATGATAGGCATTTGAACCGATATCTCCCCCATGCTGTGTTAAATATGCACAGTAGTGATGACTCCTTGTCTAGCTTTACTTGCCAGTAGCCATGCTTTTCGTCGAGCACTGTGAATATTTTCTTACCAGCAAGTTTGCTCAAAACTTCATCAGGTGTAGGAATCTAGCAATGCTGTCTTAGTATTGCTTTGTTCAAATTACTGGGGTCCAAGCAAACCCATAACTTCTTTTTGTCCTTCTTTTCAGTGACTACAAGGCTATTCACCCATGGTGTTGGTTCAGTTACCTGTGCAATCACATCAGCTTGTAACAGATTGTTCAGAGTGACTTTGAGTCTCTCCATTACTACCAGTGGTATTTTTCTGCAGTCATGTATGACTGGTGTAGCCTTGGGGTCCGTGCGGATGTGATACTCTCCAGAGAACTCCCCCAGACCTTCAAAGACAGTTGGGTGCTGAGCTATCAGCTGCTCTTTTGTTGTTGGATGTTTCACGTCCAGTGTGTCAATGTCCACCCTTTTTACTAAATGCAAATCTTCACACACCTCCCTCCCTAGGATGGGTATGGAGGAGTGCCTGGATACATAAAATGGTAGTCTCGCTTGAGCCTTGGGTGTGGATCACTTAAGAGTGAGTTTCCCTTCTGGCCTCAGTCTCATCCCTTCATATGCCACCAGCACTGTTCTTGTGGGCTGTAGTAGTAGGTGTGCTCTCCATTCACGCCTAGCCTTCCTTTTCATGGACTTAAGCATCCTCAGTGGCTGGACATTGACCTCTGCTCCCGTTTCCAACTTGAACTTGACAGACATATTGCCTACATTTACCTCAGAGTACCACGATTTGTCAACTTTAGGGTCTAGCTGATTAACGTTCACTGTTCCAATAAACAGGGCATCTATTTCAGGATTCACTTCATGTACTGTCTTTCCATGCCGCGCTTTGCCTGACATGCACATCTTTGCATAGTGGTTCTGCTTTCCACACTTACGGCAGGATGCACCATATATGCTGGACATTGCCTTGACTTGTGTGATTTTCCACATTTCCTGAATGTGCTCCCTTGTCCCTTGTTCTGTGTATATTGAACTGGCTGTTTTTGTCCTTTGTTCCATGGTTGACTGTCCTTTTGTTTTCTGTTTTTATGCACTGCATGTACAGCTCTCTCCTGGGACGCTGCACCCATTGCTTGTATTTGTGCTTTAACAGTTTCAGCAGCATGACACGCATCTATGGCCTTTTCTAATGTAAGATTTGTTTCTCATAAAAGTCTCTCTTTCAGGCGCTGGTCATTCATACTGAACACAATCTTTTCTTTAATCATGTCATTTTCTGAGACATCAAATTCAGTTTTACTCTTTTGCCTGAGCTCTGTCACATATTTCTCTATCGTGATAAATTCTGACATAGGGTGCACCCAAAACTGATGTCTTTCAAACACTGTTCTTTTTCCCCTTAGGCTGACAATAGGCTCTGAAAGCTCCTAGAATTTCTTCTACAGTCTCTTCTTCATCATAGTCAATACACACTTCGAGAGCTTCCTCACCTACTGCGTGCAGTAAAATGCTACTTTTACCTTTTTTTTCCTTACGATCTGCACCACTTGCGGTCATTTATATTTGGAAGCGCTGTTCCCATCGTCTCCAATTTTCTCCCAAGTTGCCTGTCAGCACTAGCGGCGACGGTAACGTAAACTGGTCCATCTTCAGACGGTGGCCCACCTTTTGTTGTCTGTACGCCGTACGCACTAAGCTTAGCTTTTAGCTAGTAGAAAACTTTGTTCTCTCGACTCAGCTGAGGCAAAATGACGAACTGGACTGACTTCTAACACCATGTTATGGTTTTACATGACCGGAAGACTCGACTTAGCTGATGAATATACAGAGACTTGACTTTGACTGCATGAGATGACTTTATTAACGACAATCTGTACTGCTTACACATACACTTAACGCATGGCCGGACGAATCACAGTTACTCCACCTCCACATCATGAACTTCCGTATTAGTATCAGTGCGCGGCACTATATACTACACTCTGCTGAGCTGGGGAGGGCTGCAGACTACCACAAGCCTCCTCCGATACATGTAGAGTTGCCAGCTGCTTCTTTTCACCTGACAGTTGGGAGTTTCGCCTGGGGGACATAGCGCATGGGAGGATCACGCTATTCCCCCCAGTCCCTCCGAACAGCTGCCCCAACCAATCAGAGGAGGCACTAGTGCTGTGACCAGGACACATACCCACATCCGGCTTCCCACCCGGTAACACTGGGATTCGAACCGGCGATCCCCGTGTTGGTAAGCAATGGAATAGACCGCTATGCTACCCATACGCTCATTGGCAATTTTGTTAATAAGTATAGATGAAATAGTTCCAAGAATCCTTCATGACAGAATATTTCTTTGCGTGAATGCACATGTAAGTATTGTGTTATATATGAAAGTGTGTGGGTGTTTGGGGGGGGGGGGGGCACGTGATGTGCCGATCTGAACAGACGTAAAAATTTTGCCTCCCTGTTGGATTGCTGTAAATTTCATTTTTAATGAATGAATGAATGCCTTTATTTATCATTGCACAGCTGTACAATGAAATTAAGTGCAACTCCCCAGTGGTACAAAAAAAAAATTAAAACACATTTCCTACCAGTGAAAAGCTGCTTAGGGTGTACATTACACCTATAATGTCACTAGACAGCTTTCTCACGCATCCCAGATCGAATAAGAAGAAAGATGCACCTAAAAAGGGAGGTAAAGGCAATGCTAATGCTACCCATGCTAACCAAGACAATGAGCTTGGGCTGGAGGGTTGTGCAACGCACGCTCACAACGAAGAGCCAAGTGCATACCGAGAGAAATGAATTGTGGAGTGTTACTGCTAATATAAAGAAGATTTTGGAAAGTAAATTAGCTAACAATTGACCTTTCGCAAAGTACCGCCCCAGAACAGTGCTTGTCCAATCCTACCTTAGCAACGGTTTCTATGTGAGGGAGGTCCGTCAAGCTTTCAAACACACAGCAAAATGCTGAAACGGTGTGCCTATGGCAGTGGTTCTCAACCTTTTTGGGGTCCTGGACCCCCTGCGTATTTTTTATCTACCCTGAGGACCCCTCCACCTGATCTTGGGGGAGGGGGTTGCAATTTGATAGAAACAGTAGAAACTGCATTTTAAATTGCATTATAGCATTTATTCACTCTTTGGGGCAAAAATAAGAGCTTTCAGTTGTAACTTAGATATAGTTAACAAAACAGAATTCTTATGCAGTAACTTTCAGATATATGTAACAAAACAGAATATGTATTCAGTAACTTTCAGATATATGTAACAACAGAATTTTTATGCGGTAACTTTTAACAATGCAAACGGGAGCGAGATCTCTTATTAAAATACAATAAATTACACTTGTGAAACAGATGTAATTAGAGAAAAAAGTCCTGTTACCCTTTATAGTTTAGGTAGATAAAGGTCTCAGTCACATTTGAGTAAAATAATCCTATTTCTATAAATGTCATAGGATCTTTTTTTAAAGATATTTTATCTTCACGGACCCCTTGCAATTACACCACGGACCACTAGGGGTCCGCGGACCACCGGTTGAGAAACACTGGCCTATGGGATCTGCAAATCGGATACTAGATATCTGAAAAGTTTGGAGGGGGTGTAATTTTCTTTCCCTTCCCGAAACCCAGAACGCAAAAAGCGCAATGTCGGCAATAGATTTCGCAGTATAGCAGACCCCATGGCCAGCTTAATCCATCCAAAATCAACAAAAATACATGTCTGCTCCAAGCTAAGCTTGCTACTAGCTATTATTGATAGCTAATACAGCTAACCTATTATTACTGTTACTTTTACCCACACAATGATTATTACCACTATTAACATATCAACGTATTACTGACTAACAAAATAACATTATTAATGTACCTGATGAACGTAACCAGCTTAGTCTGTGGCCAGAAATACCTAATTTATTGATAGCTAATGATAGCTAGCCCACTAACATAACTTTTTTTATGCTAGTCACAGGTTAGCCAGGTTCCACCTTTCATTTCAGAGCATAAAGACCCGCGGGGATGGTCTCTCGCCAGTCTGACCTCCTCATATCCGGCCTATTTTAAACGTTTCTCCCCCTCTGTGAGCTCCAGGTGGGGACCGGTCATTCGGAAAAGTCATCCCGCCCGCTGGGGCATCTCGTTTCCCTTATTTTGTTGAAAATACCGGTTCTGGTCCGAAAGTAATAAATAAATAAATCATGGGGCGGTTCCCCCGGCCCCGGGGCATGTCCCTGGCCGCCCTGTGAACCCCAGGAGCCCATACAGTACCCCCGAAAAAGCCTGGATAAAAGAACGCTATGGGGAACCTTGGCCAAAATCAACACTATAATACGGTGATGTTGACAATGGATTATCAAAAATATACCAATAATTGCTGAAATATGTAACTTACCCTACAGTGCAAGAGCACAATTGGTCCACAGTGTGTTTCAGAATTAGTTGATGGGGTTTCTCACTCTTTGACTGTGACCGGTAAGCTTTACGCTCAATTACAGTCGCACCCGGCAGCCTGAAGTCCACGCAAGTCAGTTTTACTTTTAATATTCTGAATGTATCCCTCCTGCATACTTTAACCTCCTTCTGCCTTTCACGGGATGATATTAAGGATGAATTACTTCAAAATACATCACTTATTTTCTATGGGAATGCGCTGATTTCTTCCTTCATGTTTTGGTGTTTTCCGGCTACTTCCTGGATGGTTCGGAAACGCATGAAGGGCATAGCAACAGTAACTAAGCGGGGCGGGACTTTGCGAAAGGTCAATTAAACCAGTTAGCGAACTCGGATAAATTCAACTTAATTGAGAGGATGGGGACAGTAGATGCGTATGTGTCGGCGTGGACCATCGGCGTTGTACAGGCTCTGTGGTGAAATGGCATTTTTTGTTTTTGGCCACAATTTTACGCTACACTTTTAGATCCTGGTTGTTTTACCACTATATTTTCAAAAGGTAAAAAACTTTTAGTCATTGGACCTTTGGATCTTAAGTTACTAGTAGTATTAAGTTGGCTATCAGCTGAACAGCTTACGGTACCATATCGATTGCTGCCAGCTCAACTAGGTTTCTTTTTAGCCTGGTGGCTAGGCTAGCTGTTCCCTTTTATTGAGGATTTTAAGCTTTTTGCACTTTTATGCCAATTTTCTTGCTAACTGTCTGACACCAAACATGGCCGTGTGTGTGGACTGACGTCCTACCTTTGCACAATTGAAAACTGACGTTATCCGACTGCAAGCTGAACTCTTCTTCTTTTTTGTCTTCTATATAATGGTGGGTGGCAGCTAGCGTTTAAGGTGCATTACCACCACCTACTATGCTGGAGTGTGGGCCAGAGTATTAAAGGATGAAAGGCAAGGGGGAAAAACCCCATAATAGTAAATAATAATAATAGCACTAGATCCTCTTCATTATGCCAATTCTTTTAAGAACACAAACAATGGTTTATATTTCTCCCCCTCAATACTGAATAAATTCTTAAGATTAAATACTCCCACCCCAAATGTCTTGAGTTCCTTCTTCAGCTTTTCTCTATGTGTTGGGTATTTCTTGCAGTGACAAATAACACGATCAAGTTTCTTCTTATCCACATTCACAAAGTCCTGATGGATGCTTCCCTAATCGGTGCATTGTTCCATTTAATCCTGTGTGTCCTAACCTCAATCTTGAAATCCAATCAAATCAATTTTATTTGTATAGCCCAATATCACAAATTATAAATTTGCTTCAGTGGGCTTAACAGCAACACAACATCCTGTCCTTAGACCCGCTCATCGGATAAGGAACAACTCCCTAAAAAAAAAAAACCTTTAACGGAGGAAAAAATAGGAAGAAACCTCAGGGAGAACAACAGAGGAGGAATCTCTCTCCCAAGATGGACAACATGCAATGGATGTTGTGTTTATGCAATTTACACAATACAACACTGAAAGAGGATAACACAATTATAATGGACTTATAAAATTTATGAAGAATATGATGCGCAGGATGCCAAGCAGTGTCCAGACGCCATCGGAACAGTCCATGACCCAAGCCACACGACCAGCATCATCATGTAAAAAAAAAAGAAAAAAAGAAAAAATTATATGGATTTATAAAAAGAAAATTGGATGAAGGGAATAACAGGCAGCGTCCACGTGGCGACCACCATCACCACGGAGACCTTGGAGGAGAACCGACACACAAGGGAGAGTTACATGACACCATTCACACATAGAAAAAGAGAAATGAGGAGACATCATTCTGAGAGAGAAAAGACGTGCGAGAAGACAACTGTTTGCAAGTCATTAGTCATAATCAATTAAGTCATCAGTTAGTCATAATCTATACTCTAATCTCATCGGCAGAACAGTGGTTGGTAAATTCATTGACACAGAAAACCAACCCGCCACGCAGTACAGGTTGTGAAGCACTCAACTTAAAGGCAACTAATTGTAAGCTAAGGCAAATAGATGAGTTTTAAGTTTGGGTTTTAAAGGACTCAACAGACTCTGATTGTCTTATGGCAGCAGGCAGGTTATTCCACAAGAATGGAGCCCGACAGGAAAAGGCCCTGCCACCAGCTGACTTCTTTTTAACTTTGGGTACACACAGAAATGAACACTTGTTCCGTAGAAATTCTCCCTACTGATATCCTCCCTCCCACTTTTGGTTTTATTTTATACAAATGATGGCCCTTGTTTCCCTCATCCCATAACTTTTGCCAAGTCATCATGATTTTGCTCCTTATTATTGTTTTAATTTCAGCTTTGCTGAAGGGCACCTTCATGACTCTGTCCTGCTTCACAGCTTGTAGTGTGTCCGCCATGTCATTCCCCTCTATACCTCTATGAGCTGGAATCCACATTAAGTGAACTGCTGTCCCCGCTTGAAGTAGTCTGAATATTGTCTAATGGATTTTGTAGATGATATCTGGTCTGCATTGACATGATGAACCGTAATGATACCAGAGCTGACAATGAATCTGAACACACCATGACCTTTTTAAGCTTGTTTTGCTCTATCCACTGTAATGTAAATGCAATAGCCAATATCTCGGTTTTATACTGTTAGGTGATCTGGTGTTCTTTCCTTGATATGCATGTCTAACTCTGGGATAACAAAAGCAAGTCCTGTGTTTCCTTTTTTCGGTTCCTTTGTTCCATCTGTATATATTGGCGTGAATGACTGATGTATTGTGTTTAGTCTGCTGTCCACTATCTCTGCCCAATTACCTCTTCCTTCCGCTCTCTTAACTTCATCTTGAATATAGAAATCTAATATCACAGGGGGAGAAAACCATGGTGGAGTCACCGGGTATGGCACTGTGGAACAATAACTTCTCCCATGTAATCCCATTTCTTCAGCCATTTTATTTGCTGCCCAAGCAAAACCTTCTCCCTTTGCTTTCCCACTTTCCCAACATGGTTTGAGGGCTTTCACAGTAGGATGGTCTTCCCTATGCCCTTGTAGATTTGCCCAGTAGTTCACCATGATCTGCTCATATCTTAGAGTCAACGGCATCTCTCCCATTTCCACTTGAATGGCTTTATTAGGAGAAGTCTTAATAGTCCCACAGCATAATCTCAGTGCCCGAGTCTGAATGTATCACTTCGAGCTTTTTTAATTGTGATTTTGCTGCTGACCTGTACACTACACTTCCATAATCAAACACTGATCTTATTAACACAACATAAATAGTCAAAGTGCTCCTATTTGCTCCCCAATCTGACCCTGTCAAACATCTCATTACATTGAGAACCATCTTGCATTTTTTCATGTATCTTATTAATATGATCCCTCCAGGTCAGCTTTGTGTCAAATAAAACCCCCAGAAACTGAAAAGTCTTTACTTGCTCTAAGTGCTCCCCATACATCTTCACGCCTGCTTCTCTTATTTTTTTCCTACGAAACACCACAACCTTTGTCTTTTCTACAGAAAACTTAAATCCTCATGAGTGCGACAATTTCTCTACCACCAAAATCACTTCTTGAATCTTCCGTCTAAGTTGTGCTAAATTCTTCCTCTTTTTCCATAAAGCACCATCGTCAGCAAACAGTGACTTCCCAATGTTGTAATTTATATCAGCAAATACATCATTAATCATAATAGAAAAAAAGGATTGGCTGATAGCACTGCCCTGAGGAGTTCCGTTATCTACCTTGAATTTATTAGATAATGCTGTTCAAATTGTAACTTGAATAAATCTATCAATTAATACATTTTTGATCCAATTAAAAGTTCATTCATTCATTCATCATCAGCTGCTTCTCTAGAGTCGGGTCGCAGTGGCAGCAAGCTAAGTAGGGCACTCAACACATCCCTCTCCTCAGCAGCGTCCTCCAGCTCCTCCTGGGGGATCCCAGGGCGTTCCAAGGCCAGATTGGACATGTAGTCCCTCCAGCGAGTTCTGGGTCTACCCCAGGGTCTCCTCCCAGTTGGCTGTGCCCGGTAAACCTCCAAAGGAAGACGCCCAGGGGGCATCCTAATCAGATGGCTGAACCACTGAGCACCCTAGAGTAGACTTTCCCAGGGAGGCTGAGCAATGTGATGCCCCGATAATTGGAACACACCCTCCGGTCCCCCTTTTTGAATATGGGAACCACCACCCCAGTCTGCCACTCCGCAGGTACTGTCTCCGACCTCCACACGACACTGAAGAGGCATGTCAACCAAGACAGCCCAACAATGTCCAGAGCCTTCAGCATCTCAGGGCGAATCTCATCTACTCCCTTGAGTCTTCAGACTCTACCTCCTCCACAGAGGACGTATTAGTAGCTCCTCAAAGTGTTCTTTCCAACACTCGACAACATCCCCAGTCCGGGTCAACAGTTCCCCTCCCCAGCTGAACACAGCCTGAGTCAAGCCTTGATTTCCCTTCCGGAGTCGCCGGATGGTTTGCCAGAACTTCCTTGAGGCCAACCAAAAGTCCTCCTCCATAGCCTCACTGAACTCCTACCACACCCGAGTTTTTGCTTTCATGACTGCTGAAGCGGCAGCCCTTCTGGCCTCCCAGTACCTGTCTGCTGCTTCAGGAGACCCCTGGGCCAACCAAGTCCAAAAGGCCTCCTTCTTCAGCACCGGTCCCTGCCTTTGCATGCCGCCCAGCCTACATTGCACCCTACCCCAATGCTCATCCCCGTGTGTGGTGGGTCCATGGGGTACAATTAAAAGTTCTTCCAGTTATTCCCATTTTTCCTAACTTGATCAACAATCCCTCTTTCCATACCATATCATAAGCTTTCTCTACATCAAAGAACACTGCCATCACTGATTCATTATAGCTTGTTTGCAGTCATGTGATTCTGATGATGCACGAGATTCAAATGGAGGGCAGGAAGTGAAAAGCAGAATGGACGAGATGGAGCTAGTTTAGCCCGAACTGTGCTAGTTTAGATGATATTATGAGAGAAAGGTATAAACAGAAAGTAAGATATGTTGGACATGATCCTTATGTTATGAAGAGTGATTTTTTTGACGAAGTGGTCACTGCACACATATGCGTTATCTGACTCCGCTCCCCCCAACGCAGACAATGGTTCGCAAGCCATTTTTTCTGGCGTTTTCAGTCAATTTCTTGCATTTTCCCCCTTCAACAACTTTTGGTACTCAATAAAAACTCCTTGTGGTTTCTCAGTTAATGATGCCAAACATAGGCATTTCGAAAGTTTGTGACAGTGCTTCCTATGTAGAAAATCACTTCCTGCCCTCCATCTGTAGTTTGTAACGTCATATGCAAACAACCTATTAGCTTGGGCTTTTCTAATTTCAGTTTCCACACAAACTACTGGATCCATTGTTCCTCAACCTTTCCTAAATCCCCTGTGGTAAGGGGATAATAACCCTCTAGTTTCTATATAGAATGTCATTCTCTCTATAATAATCCTTTCCATTAGTTTCCCTACATGTGAAGTGAGTGCAATTGGTCTGTAGCTTGTTAGACTTGTTGGGTCCTTTCCTGGTTTTATTATGGGTATAATGACAACCTCTTTCCAACTAGTAGGTAACCGTCCCTCTTCCTAAACTTTATTATATATTTCTAGAAGCTTCATTTCTGTCTGAGTTCCTAAATGTTTTAACATTATATAACAGATTTGGTCTTTCCCTGGAGATGTCAGGCCAGTTTTTGCTATTGCTCCAATGCACAATGTGTGTGCTCTCCCGATCTTGCAAAACATCTGAGTATGCGTCTCTAGTTGCCCCCCCCCCCCCTTGTTTCCCCTCTGTTAGATTGTTAGAACTATGGATTTTGGTGAATGTCTTAGCTAATATTTCTGCTTTATCTTCATTTGACACAGCTGTTTCATCTATCTCTATTAGTACTGGGTACTGCCACTCTCTTCTGATTCCCCTCATCCTTCTTATCATTCCCCATACATCACCAATAGATGTTGATCTGCCTATCTTGTTACAAAATTCCTTCCAACTTCGTTTCTTTGCTTCCTTAACAGTTTTCCTTGCTTGTGCTTGTGCCCTTTTACATTCAATTAGTTTTTGGAAATTATGGGTTCTTTTTAATACTCTAAAAGCTCTGTTCCTTGCTTTAATGGATTTACTGCATTCCACAGTCTGCCACGGGACTGCCTTCCTCCCCATTTTCCCTTTGCTTCTGGGAATTGATAGATTTGCTGCTTTTAGCATAATTTCCCTAAACTTTCCATCAACTTGTCCTATATCCTGACTCATGTGGGTACTAACTGTGGACAAATGATTGAATTGGGGACATTGGGTATGAATCGGATCCATGAATACAATAATTATTTAATTTCACTATGTTGTTTCTCTTATGTAAGTGCTGTGCCTCATTTTTTTATTAATTGTCCCCCCCCTTCTTTTATGGACCAGTCCTGTAACATTATGTTTTGTATGTATGTTTTTTTTAAGAAAATTTGAATTAAAAAAAAATAAATTCCTGGTCTCTTGTACATCATGTCTCTTGTACACAAACAACCTCCGGTGTCCTTGGTAATTGGTCAATAAAGTTTTTAAATTTTTGTCTGTTTGCCACCAAGCTTCTTGCATTCCTCTGTAATGTAAAAATTAAAAAAATAAAAATAAATTCTGGTCTCTTGTACACCATGTCTTTTGTACACAAACAACTTCCGGTGTCCTTGGTAATTGGTCAATAAAGTTTTTAAATTCTTGTCCGTTTGCCACCAAGCTTCTTGCATTCCACTGTAATAAAAGAATCAAACTTGTGTTAAACAAACCATGCTGACTCTTGGCTTGTCTGATGAGCACTGAGGTCATTTCTCACCTTCTCCCATGTCAGTTCACTAATATTCAGATGGTTTGCTGCAGCTTTTACTATTATTTGTATTCTTTCTGTTTTTGATTTTGTTTCCATTGTAGCATTTATCACTCCTGCAATGAAAGTGACCAATTTCTTTTGATCAACCCACACTTGACCCTCTTGGCTCTTCCTGCTGTTTGTTATGTTGGCTACCATTTGTGTCTCCTGTCTCCCTCTCCTCTGGTTCACCATCTTGACCACTTCTGCATATGTGGTCTTGTTTTGCACTCTGACCTGTTGAATCTCTACCTTCCTTTTCATGATTTCACTCCCTCCACATGCCACACTATGATTGCCTCAGCAATTACAACATTTTGGTTGCTTTCCTTTCCCACACTGTCCATACTTGTGATCCTCACCACATCTAGCACACCTTCTTCTTCCTTTACATGTCATAGCAGTGTGTCCACATCCCTGACAATTAAAACATTTTACATGTTTTGGCACATACTCCTTGACAGAGTAGGTCATGTATCCTAGCACCACTTTCTGTGGGAGGATTTCTTCGTCAAACTCCAACAGTGCACTTTCACTATCTGTCCTCACCCCTTTCCTGAACACATGCAACCTCCGTGCTTCCTTCAGCCTCCCGCCTTTCAAATTTACTTTTATTTCATCCATGGTGATTTCAACTGGTATTCCCCATATCACTCCCTTATCCCACCTGTTTCCCTGCTCAATGCGGCTAGCACTTATCACTTTATACTTTCCTACCGCTTTCATCCTATAAGCCCTTTCTCGCTGCTCTACACTTCTACACACAATCAACAGATTCTCATCTCTCAACACTTTAGCCAGTTTAACCTCACCGACCTGATTTTTTAGTATCTTAGTTAACTTTACTGGGCTCATAGATTGAACATCATTCCCTTTGCTGAACCTGAGTATCACCTTGATTTCATTTCCCTCATCCCGTTTCACCACTTCTTCCCTCAGGGCTAGTCATCACTTTCCTAAGTTTCCTCACACTGACTTCGGCAGATTTATTTCCTCACTTTTCCCTTGATCTCTCAGATTCCAGGCTAAGTTCCATACTGTCCTCACTCTCAACACCCTCTGAATCTCCCCACTCTGGCACATTCACAGCATAGCTGTGCCTACCCGCCGTAGCTTTCGCTGCTGTAAGGTCTTCCCATGTTTACCAGAGAAATCTCTCTTTTCCAATTTCCCATTGACAACTTCCATTTCTTCTCACAGTCATCGAACGATTCCCTATTTCTACTGACTTGTAAACTTTTGACCACTGACAGCTATATATAACGTTTGAAAGACCGCTGCCGCACCACACTTCCTACAACCCTCGAGCCAGGCCTAATTGACGTCCACAGGGGCAGAGTGCTTTCAATTTTGGTTCCGCATGAAACCATACCTATTCAAGTCCTTTTGTGAGTCCGAGCCGTCATACTAATGATTGTCACTATGCCATATTAATTCCTGTAATAATAATCCACAGACATAGACCCCATAATCTCCCAATAACATACAAGGATCTAAACAATTTATTACCAGTTTGGACTTGAATTATCAGTCCCTCATAAAGCCATGCACCTCGGACAATAAGAATGGCTTTCTTAAACATCAGGTCGCTAACTAATAAGTCATTTTAGTTAATGATTTTACAAGCAGTGGTGGTAAGTAATGAAGTAAAATACTCCATTACTTAAGTATTTTTTTGGGGGGGGTCTGTACTTTAAGTATGTTTTATTTGTGTCTACTGTCACCCTTACTCCACCACAATTTTAAAATCAACGTTTACTTTTGACTCCGATGCATTTCCCCATGCCCCCGCCAAGTAGCTATTTGTTACATTGGCATTCCAAACCAATGAAAAACTTTGTTTTCTTTTTATAAAAGAGCGCGCAAGCTCTTTGCCAGCATACTAATTCCGCTTGCCCAGTCAGCACGCCATTGCTGCCGTGGAAGATGACAGCAGCAACAAGTGAAGAAAATCATGGATACATCCATGAAGAAAATGCAACTCTCGCTGCAAGCAATGACCCAGACGCAAATATTTTTCCTAGGATGAATCCGGGAAGTTCCCGCTCTCAAAGAAGGACAGGATTAGCAAGCAAAATTTTATTTCTATAGCACTTTTAAAAACACACAGTTACAAAGTGCTTTACACGCCATGCACAAAACACGAATAAATACATAAAATAAATTGAATGAATATAAAAACATGGCATCAGGAGTAACAGACCAAGCTAAAAATGAAACAAAACAGAAGTCAGTGGTGGGAATCTATAAAAAGACTTCCCTAAAAAGATGGGTTTTTAAAAGCTGCTTAAAACAGCCCAAAGATTCAGCGAATCTAATGGATTGGGGGAGATTATTCCAGAGGCTTGGGGGTAAAACTGCAAAGGCGCGGTCACCTTTCGTTTCGCAGTTGGAGTGAGGAATGGATAAAAGACTGAGGTTTGATGATCGGAGTGGTAGGGAAGTGGAATGAGGAATGAGAAGATCAGAAATATAACTAGGGGCAAGATCATGCAGTGCTTTAAATGTGATCAATAAGCTGAATTTTATGGGAAGCCAGCCGATAGAAGGATGCAAGAATAGGGGTAATATGGGACCTATGGCTAGTTCTAGTTAATAGTCTAGCAGCTGCATTCTGAACCAACTGTAGACTATTTAAAGTAGTTTGGTTGAGACCAGGGTAGAGGGAGTTACAGTAATCTAGACAGGAGAAAATGAAAGTGTGAATTAATTTTTCTATATCCTTAAAAGACAAAATATTTCAGATTTTTGCAATATTTCGTTGCTGAAGAAAACAGGATTGGATAAGTTTAGTAACATGGTGATCGAAAGACATTTTCTGGTCGAAGATGATACCAAGATTTTTAGTGGTAGGCTTGATGTTTGAATGAAGTGGACCAATAAACTGATCAACTGCAGTGGCAAAGTTCTCAGGACCAATTAAGAGAACTGCAGTTTTGTCGAGGTTTAGATGGAGGAAATTTAGGGGCATCCAGTCTTTGGTGGCAGCTAAGCAGTCATGGAGGGAGGACAGCTGATTTGTTGTGGTTACACCGCCCCGAGCTGCCCCCCCGGCACGTTCAAGCCACTCCCCCAGCTCGGACGTGCCGGAAACATCCGAGCGCTCGGCTCGCGCTCTGAGGAGACGAGCGCTGCACTGCACCAGGTGTTTGCCATCATCCATCAGGCGCACCTGCGGCAATCAGGCAGCCCTCTACAAAAAGTCTCCCAGAACACCACTCCGTGCTTCGACGTACTGAACCCTGCGGTAAAGTTCTGACAAGCGTTCCTTGCATTGTGTTTATTCCCCAGTGTCTTATCTTCGTGTCTCTGTTTCCTCCCAAGACTCTCCCTCCGCGACTTCCTCGTCCCCAGCGACCTTCACGTTTCTCCCCGGACCTCTCCTGCGATCTCCCCCCCTTGTCCCTCTACCTGGACCCCTCCTTTCGGCCTCGACTTCCCGGATCTCGGACCCGGACTTTCTCGGACAACCCCTCTTGGATCACGGACTGGACTTTCTTGCCAGGTGCACGCACATTATTTCAACACCTCCTGGTCATTTACATACCGCACCACACATAGGCTAAAAACACTCACACATAGTTATACACGCAAACCACGGGACACCACACATAGTTTATTCACACATCCCACTAACAGAACGTTGTTTTTTTTTCACCATACATTCCCCTCCCACAATAAAACCCCCCTTTGTGGATTTTGAAGTCATCCTGTGTCTGTCTGTCTTGGGTTTCGCCACACGGGTCGGGTTCTGGTGAGTATCATCGGCATAACAGTGGTATGACATGTCTTGAAAGTGACTAAACAAATGACCCAGAGGAAGCATGTATAGAGAGAGAAGAGGATTGGCCTAAGGACGGACCCCTGAAAGACTCCACACAGTAGGGGACCTGACAAGGATACAAGATTGTTAACACAAACATTAAAATATCTATTTGTCAGATAAGAGCGAAACTAATTTAACGCTGTACCAGAAATACCAACCCATTTCTCCAACCTATCAAGTAAGATGGCATGATCGATGGTATCAAAGGCAGCAGTTAAATCTAGGAGAATAAGAATAGTGTATTCACCTTTATCAGCATGCATAAGCATGTCATTGGATACGCTTAGTAGTGCAGTCTCCGTACAATGCTTGTGACGAAAGCCAGATTGAAATTTATCAAAAATGTTATGACCCTCAGTCAGCTGCAGGATTTGGGCTGCAATTTTTTTCAAGGATTTTGGATAAGAAAAGTTTAGAAATGGGTCTATAATTCTCTACCCTTGCCAGATGAAGGGAGGGTTTTTTGAGAAGGGTCTGAACACAGGCAATTTTAAAGTAGTCAGGTATAGACCCGGATGTGAGTGAGCAGTTGATAGAGAGCAGGCTGGGACCCAAGCAATGGAGGATGGATTTTAAAAAATTTTGTTGGAACTATATCACAGGGACTGGAGGGACACATGAGGTCTACAGTGTTAACAATGAACTGAAGAGATATGGGAGCAAATTCCGACATCAAGATTGGACGGTTGAAAGGGGTGGGGGGAGACAGTGGGGGTAAAATTGGACCATAGACCATCGGTCTTTTCAACAAAGAAAGACATGAAATTAGGAACGAGTATATTAGAGAGACAGTTCAGTTTGGGGACAAAGCAAGGGAGGCAAGATTGAGATGGCTTGGACATGTGTGGAGGAGAGATGCTGGGTATATTAGAAGGATGCTGAATATGGGGCTGCCAGGGAAGAGGAAAGCCAAAGAGGAGGTTTATGGATGTGGTGAGAGAGGACAAGCAGGTGTCTGGTGTGACAGAGGAAGATGCAGAGGACAGGAAGAGATGGAAACGGATGATCCGCTGTGGCGACCCCTAACAGGAGCAGCCGAAAGTAGTAGTAGTAGTAGATAGATGCTTAAAGTCCATGTGTAACAAACAAAGGTGGTCTTATAAAGAGTCTTCTCCAGGTGCACAAATAAAGGCCTATTAAGTGTTGGATGATAGCAGAGGAATGTATGGGAGACTCACTGAGTGTAGCAGGTCTGTACACACTAATTGGAGAAATGGCCATGGTGGGGTGACAGCTGGAAGACATAAGATAAGGGCGAAGTGATGTCACCAATGCTCTCAACACAAGCACAAGACAAAGCCAAAGTATATGAAAAGTGTTTGGCTAAAAAGGGGGGAGATCAAAAACACAGCAGAAGACCCACACAAGGGGCTGTGGAGAGGCCTAGCAGGACATTTTGTTGAGCTCACTTCATTAATTCATACTTTGAGCTCAGATGTGCATGGCCAGGACCATTGGACAAGGGGGTGGGGGGGGGTCATAAAAAGGATTCAAAGTGCCTGGTGGTCACCTTATTTGGCAAGAGATGGTGGACCATGCACTACACAATTGTGAGATATGTGTGGCATATAACAACAGAAAGGCCATTTCAGCGCCAATTGAGCACATTCCGCCACTTGATGGACCATTCAGACATCTCATGATAGACTATGTGGAGATGATCATACAAGTGCAAAATAAAAGATACATGCTAGTGGTTTTGGACAGATTCAGTAAATGGGTGGAAGCCATACCCACTGCCAAACCAGATGCAGCATCAGTGTCAAAGTTTTTGTGTAAAGAGGTGTTTCCCAGGTTTGGCATACCAGACAAGATCAGTTCAGACAATGGGGCACGTTTTGTAACAAAAATAATGGCATTGGGAATTAGACAACGGTTTGGATGTGTCTACCATCCACAGTCACAAGGGATGGTGGAAAGGGCCAATGAAAGCCTAAAAGCAAAAATAGCCAAAATATGTGCAGGCAACAATGGCAAGCTTTTTTTTTTTACAAATTTATTTCTGATTTTTCCCTTTTTTCTCCCAATTTAGTGGCCAATTGATACCTATTTTAATTCAAACACCCACCCTCGTATTGCATGCGTTCGCCAACTGCATCTCTCCGGCCGGCAGTCTCGAAGGAGACGCCTCCCGACTTTCGTGACAAGGCGAATCCAAGCCGAACCACTGTTTTTCCGACACACACAGAGACGCATTCACATGACGAACACAAGCCGACTCCGCCCCCCTCCCGAAGACAGCGTTGCCAATGATTGCTGCTTCATCGAGTCCGGCCATAGTCGGATCTGACGAGACCGGGGCGCGAACCCCAGTCCCCAGTGGGCAACTGCATGGACACCAAGCCGATGCTTAGACCGCTACGCCACCGCGGACCCCACAACAATGGCAAGCTTAAATGGGTGGGAGCACTGCCTTTGGCTTTAGTGAGCATGAGAATGCAGACCAACAGAAGCACGCATCTAACACAGCATGAAATGCTAACAGGGCGCCCCATGCCAGTACCATACCTCAGGGGTCCATATAATGGACCTCTGCTTCAGCAACTCCAACAGGAGTTGATTAACTATGTGCAACACCTAACCACAACACATAAGGCTATATTCCAACAGGTGAAAGGTGCCACTGGGGGGAGGGCAACTGATACCCCAGAAAGCCATAAGACAATGAGCCCTGGAGTCTGGGTTTACATCAAGGTGTTCAAAAGAAAGTGGAATGAGAAAAGGCATGAAGGACCCTTTAAGGTGATCCTAAACACTCCCACTGCACTCAAGGTTGAAGGTAAGACTGTTTGGTATCATCTCAACCAGTGTTGCGGAGCTACGTGTAGCGGGCATAATAAGCCACGCCTTGTACAGGTAGTAATAGTACTTATTTACCTTGAAAGATTAGGTTAATGAAGGGATCTGGGTCCCCATTCCCAATGAAATTAGTCTCAGTACCTAGGTGGGTAAGTATGTGGATGCCTATCCTGTTGAACAGAGTGGTTAGTGCGTTACAGCCTATAAGATATCGTGGGGTGGGCTTCACGCTAAGGTATTTGACACAGCGGCCCCTGACGTGTAGAGTGTATGCTGTGCTATGGGTCCAACTCAGCATAACCCTCTCTTCCCAGAACTAACAGGACAGTTGAGACACCCCTACTCCAAGTTAAGTACACAACTCCAAAATACCTACGAACCCTCAGGTAAGTATTGTAATAAGCCCTAAACTCCAAACACAGTAAAGATGAATCAATAGGCAACAACAGTTTAGTATTAATTGAATGTAATGCTATAGGATGATAATAGAAAAAATAAAATAAAATGCAAAAAAAAGAGTTTGACTTTCTTTGTATACACAGTATCTCTTTGTATACACAATGTCAACACAACCTCAAATGAGAAACTCACTCTAAATGTTGAGTATCAAAACCAATGAATGTTCAAACATAAACATTTCAGTTCGTTGTTTTTTTAACACAGTCTAGTAATGAGTAATAACGAAATTGACACAAATACCAGTCTGATGAATCCTGGGCACACGAGATGAGCCGCTGGAGAGACGACTGTACGGCAGGGCAAACCACGTGACGTGCGTGTAGTCTACGTGACTCACCGTAGAAGTTAGATGGCGCCAACAGCAATGCAGTGCGTTCAATGTTCACACTGCTCTTGAAATAACGTTCACTCAGGCAGCAACCTTCCGTCACAAAACTAAAAAAACACGACTGTCCTCCGAGTCCTCTTCTCAGCATCAAGCGGTTCATCCGAACGCGCGCAGCCCCAGTATTGAGAACTAACGAGCCACTACGACCAGGGAGCTAGCTAGCTTCACTGACAAATAGACTAACGTTAGTACTATAGGCTTATCCAGTGCGGTACTAAGCTAGTGCTGGAGAGAGTCCAATCACTAAACACTAATATCTACTAACGTCTGTCTAGAATCCTCTTCGTGCCTCATGCACACTACAACAATGGCAAATGTTCCTCTGAAACTCACGGCACCGACGAAGCGCCGACTACCACGTCCTCAGTCCACGACCATTTCAAACACTCCATTGCTAGTCGGGGGAATTCATGCTAGCTGGTGGTCACTCGCAGCCTCCAAGCAGGACACCCTCTCCGACGCACCCCAGGAAACACGAATTCGTCCCAAAGGATCCTTGTAGACGGTAACACATTCACTCCACGTACAGCACGTGTCTGTCTCTCTAGATTTCGTATTTTTTTCTATTAGAAAAAAAATGGTCCAGCGTCCCACACACAGCCACAAAGCTCTCGCACACCGCCTCTCTTCTTTTTTTTCCTCCCCTACCCCCGGTGTGTTAGAGTTTCACTCTGATTGGCTACAATGGAGGAGGCTTGCCTGATAATAACCTTATCATATACGACAGGGATTCTCAAACTTTTTCACACCAAGGACCACTTGATCATAATTTTTTTTCCCGTGGACCACCTAACCAGCCGGCCAACACCCCCTCCTCCCCCGCCCAAAAAAACCATTTTAAAACAGTCTATATTAGGCTTACAATAGCATATTATGTTTTATATTGCAAATTATGTCTGCAGAATATTACAATACAAAATATGTAATAAATAGGCTACTAGCAAAATTAGGCTAGGCTTCTATCATATACCTTGACCTTGATTTTTGTGAGATGTATGTGTAATTACTGTTTCATATTAATTTTGTCAGAGCTATTGCCTTTGGTTGTGACGTGATGAATAAAACATGGGAACTTATTTGAAATACCACTGTCAGGGTGAACTCAATGTGAATTCATCATTAAGAGTGAACTATTAATGTTAATTTAACAAAAATTCGTTTTAATAGGAATCAAATCTTTGTACTGGCTCTTGTGAAGCTATGAAATACACATTTCAAATAAGCATAACAGCTTTACAGGTAGCAGCAGTCAACAACTAATGGGAGGAATGCTGTTGCTTTTGCTGTTGCATCACTGACTCAATGTCTGGCTCCACACTAGAGAGTTTCAGTCTCATACAGGGGGCTACATCGATCTTGTTCCTCTGCTTGGTTTTCAAACCAACCAGTGTGGAGAACCCAACTTCACAGTTGTAGGTGGTTGAAAACGGCATTAACACTTGCAAAGCAGACTCAGCCAGCTCAGGATGTTCAGGTTGGACGAGAACCCAGAAGTCTGTCAAGCATTTTTCTCTGAACGCCATTCTCAGTGTTCCATCTGATGCAACGTCCACAAGACTATCCACCTTCCGTGCTGATAGTTTGGAACTGACGCGCTCAATGTGAGGTTGGTCTCCAAATGGATTTCTGATCCATTCAAGGTCCACATCCAGTTCTGGAAAGTATCTTCCCAATTGCGTGTGAATGCCTTGCAAATGTTCCTTGAAGGCTGCAAGTGTGTTGCTATCCAGAACCTCTTCAGCTTCGGGGACAAAATCGGCTAGAGTTGGGAAACAGTCAAACTCCTGGCGATCAAGACGCGCGCACCACAGATCCATTTTGATGCGAGTGGCTTTAACTTTGTCCTGCACTGTAAAAACCGTGACCGCTTTTCCTTGCAGTGCTAAATTCAGGATATTAAGCGTGCTGAACACATCAGCAAGAAAGGCTAGTTTTGCGAGCCATTGAAAGTCATGCATTCTGCCATAAAGTTCATCAGTTTGATGCAAAAACAGCTTGACTTCATTGCGCAGTTCAAAGAGGCGGGTGAGAACTTTGCCACGCGATAGCCAGCGCACTTCTGTGTGGACAAGAAGTGTTGTGTGCTCACTCCCCATTTCTTCACACAGAACTTTAAAAAGACGTGAGTTCAGTGCTTTGCTTTTATTTAAGTTGACAATTTTTACGGCCTCGTCCAAAACCTGTTTAAGACAGGGTGGCATTTTTTTTACTGCCAATTGCTCTCTGTGGATACAGCAGTGCGTCGATGCGGCAGAGGGAGCGACAGCGCGTACATGCGTAACCAGGCCCTTGTGTTTGGCTGTCATCGCCGTGGCACCGCCAGTGCACACGCCAGCACACCTCTTCCAATCAATGTTATTCTGCACAATGAAGTTATTTAGGGACTCAAATATCGCCTCTACTGTGGTGTTGGTTGGTAGGGATTGACAGAAAAGGAAATCATCGTGAACAGCACCCGCATGTATGTACCGCACAAAGCAGAGGAGAATAGCCTCGTTACCGATGTCCGTGGACTCGTCCAGTTGGAGAGAGAAAAAAATACTCTGACGCAGACGTGTCACCAGCTGATCTTGGACATTTGCAGCCATGGATGTTATTCGCCGCTTGACTGTATCATTGGACAGAGGTACTTTGTAAAGTTCCTCACTCGCTTTCTCCCCTAGCATTATGTTGGCCATAACCTTTGCAGCTGGCTTAACCAAGGTCTCGCCGATTGAGTGAGGTTTGCCAGCTTTCGCAATGAGTAGGGAGACCTTGTATGAGGCTTCGGTAGCTTTCGCGTTGTCCCCTGGCATAAAAACCTGTGTGGCTTCCTTTCTCGTGTGTCGCTCAAGCTCTTCACGTTTTCTCTCAAAAAATTGCGCAGGTTTCGAGGTGTATTCCTTGTGTTTTGACTCGAAGTGACGCTTGAGTTTGGCAGGTTTCATTGCTTCATTAGCTAATATGTCATAGCACACAACACAATGAGGTTTTGGATCCTCAGCATCTCCAGTCCAGAAAAACCCAAATTGAATGTTCGGTGATGCTTGTTGTACATTCATCCCCAATAACACTGCTCCCAATGGTACATTCAAGAGAGCCATGGCCCAGCTTGACAGTCTGGTGATAGAACTCAAAGAGAATGCTGGTCATGGTATGTGGGACATGGACTGGTTTGAAAAAACATTCGGCGGATCTTGGGGCATACTGTTTGCCAAGATAAGGATGGGTACAGCATTGGTAATGGTGGTGTTGATGATTGTTCTATGTTGTCTAGCTCCATTAGTCTCAGATGTGGTTAAACGGGTGAGGGCTGCCGTGTGTGGACAATTTTTTATGTCTGGACAATTTCATGTGACCCCTGCTATCCCTACGGCTCCCTCTGCAGAGGGCAATCTGATTGATTTGGATGTTTATGCACGTACAGGGGACCACATTGCTGACTAGGCAATTTGCAAAGTAGCGGACACAGAGACATAGATACTGGCCTAAGTGAGACAACACATGTAGTACCACTGCCCCTTTCTTGAAGTTTATTATGACAGTCTGGCCAAAGTCATCAGGAGGGCAGTGGTGCTTCCATTTCTACCTGACCAGACACTCTTTTTTGATGGTTTTGGGAATGGGAGGCGGACCCTTCCATCTCTTTTTCACCCCAACCAATTACTGAACTTTGTTCCACATTTACTAGAATAATTATTGTTGTAAAAAATGACAATGTTTGTTCTCCTGCCGAGTCCACCTGTCCCTACTGATAATTCAGTCTTTGATGTATCCTGAACCTATGTGGATGTCTGCAGCTTTGGATGAGTTTATGGGTCGTCACGCTGTAATTGTTGCTCGGACGAAGTTTGAGGTTGTGAACAATCAGGTAGCTGATGACATCGTGTGGCGGAACATCCCCTACAGTTTACAGTGGAAATTGGACAGCCTTCCAGGCCAGACAGAGGAATCAGAGCCGCTGTGCATCGAATGTGCTTGTAACCTATCCACAGTGGTGTCCCTTCACAATGTGTAAAGCATTGGGGTTGAAGTACAGAAGATCTTCTCTTTCCTTCCAATAATTAAGTCTGGTTATCCTTACTGGGTGTTTGTCAAAGCCAGGAAGACGCCCAGACAGTGCACCAGCCAATCGAAGAGAGGAGAAGGACAGCAGCTGCCTAAGCATAAACGAGTGGTGACTGTGTATGTGGCGGGAGTGTCAGAGAAGTTGAGATACGTGTTTTCCAAACACCATGTCTTCGTTGCTTTCAAACCCCAAAACACGCTGCACCAGAAGTTGGTCCACCCCAAGGATCAGGTCCTCCAGCACAAACACAGCAATATAGTGTACGCTGTTAAGTGCCAGGAGGATTGTTGTGACTTGTACATTGGGGAAACTAAACAGACGCTGGCCAAGAGAAGGGCACAACACAGGCGAGCTAACACGTCAGGCCAAGACTCCACAGTCTACACCCATCTAAAGGCCAGTGGCCACTCTTTCAAGGATGAGGATGTGCACATTCTTGATAGGGAGGAATGCTGGTTTGAATGGGAAGTCAAATAAGCCATCTATGTGAAGAGGGAACGATCATCCCTGAACCGGGGGGGGGGGGGGCTAAGAGTACATCTGTCGCCATCTTACAATGCTGTGATTGCAAACATTCCCAAATCTTCTCTGAATAGTACACATGGCCATTGAAACTCTAGTTAATGGTCACACCCATATTTGCATATGAAAGTGATTGTTGGTTTTGGTCATCATGCAACTGTATTGTTTATAAGGGTGGGGATACCTGCAGTCAGTTTAGACTGCAGGTATCCCCAGATGAGTGACACCAGCCACGTGGTGAAAAAGGCACAGCAACGCCTCTTTCACCTCAGTTGACTGAATATGTTCGGTATCAGGCCCAAGACTCTACGGGCCTTCTACAGAGGCACAACCAAGAGCATCCTGACTGGATGCATCACCGCCTGGCATGAGAACTGTACTGCCCACAACTGCAAAATGCTGCAGAGGGTTGTGCGGTCGGCCCAAGAAATCAGTGGATGTGAGTTTCCCTCCATCCAGGACATATATAATGGACGTTGTGTTAGCAAAGCCTGTAGGATTATGAAAGACCCCAGCCACCCCAACTATGGACTGTTCCAGCTGCTACCATCAGGCAAGTGGTACCACAGCCTCAAAGCCCGGACTAGTAGGCTCCAGAACAGCTTTTTCCACCTAGCAACCAGGCTTTTCAACAAAGAACATTACAGACACTGTTGCCAGACTGACTGGTACTGACCTATGGTCTTCAGCGGCTCATCAGTTTACACACCACACACACACACACACTTTTGCTTGCTTTAGGTTGTCCGTCGTGTCCGATGATGACAATCCTGCCTCTGTCACTTATGAGTCTTCTTATGGCTGTAAAGCCCTATCCGCGATCCACAATGTCTGCCACAGACAGAGCAGGTGAAATCACTGACTGGGGGTGTAGGTGTGGTACTGGCTTCATGTCTCTTCAGACGTCTTCTGGTCCGTCGATCACCGCGGTCCTTCTCGAGGTTTTGCACCCCTTGTTGACAGAGCTGCCGCCAGATGGAGCGTTGGGTGGCAGTGTCTTCCAGCTGGCTCGGGTTCAGGCCGCACTTCTTTATGATGGTCTTCAGCTGGTCTTTGTACCGTTTTTTCTGGCCCCCTGCCAAGCGGCGGCCAAGATGTAGCTGGCCATACAGCACTTTACGCGGTAAGCGCTCCTTTGGCATCCTGATGATGTGACCGAGCCATCGAAGTTGGTGCTGGGTGACGGTAGCCTCCATGCTGATGCAGTTGGTCTTGCGGAGTATTTCAGTATGGGGTACTCGGTCACGCCAGGTTATCCTCAGGATGCATTGTAGGCATCCGATGTGGAAGGCCTCAAGCATCCTGAGGTGGTGGCTGTACAGGGTCCACGCCTCACAGCTGTAGAGGAGAGTCGTGATGACAACTGCCAAGTAGACAGATATTTTGGTGTGGAGGTTGAGGTCTTTGTTTTGAAAGACCCTTCTCCTAAGTCTGCCAAAAGAGGATGACGCTTGTTTAATCCGGTTTTGCATCTCCCTGTCGATGCTGCAGTCGTCAGAGAGGAAGCTGCCCAGGTATTTGAAGGATTCCACTGTTGCAAGTGGTTTGTCGGAGATGTTGAAGGTTGGTGAATGAGATGGAGGAGTAGATGCCCACTGGCATACTACTTCAGTCTTTGTCACATTTATAGAGAGCCCCAGCCTACCATACGCCCTTGCAGCAGCTGTAAGGGTAGCTTGTAGTGCCTCGGGTGTGTGGGCCACAACTGCACAGTCATCTGCGTACTGTAACTCAATGATGTGCTCCGATGTAATTTTTGTGACCGCTTGGAGCCTACGGATGTTAAATAGGTTTCCATCTAGTCTGAAGTCCACAGTAACCCCACTGTCCTTCCTGATTTCCTTGTGGAGCAGCAATGTCACACACAGGAGGAAGATGTTAAAAAGAACTGGAGCAAGGATGCACCCCTGACGTACCCCGGTGCACACCCTGAAGGGCTCAGATTCCTGGCCTCCAATGGTCACACGTGCCATCATCCCCACGTGAAATCTTTGAAGGATGTTGACAAACTTTCGAGGACAGCCAAACTTCAGGAGGATGTTCCATAGGATGTCCCTGTTGACTGTGTCGAAAGCCTTTGACAGGTCGATGAAGGCTATGAAGAGGTTCTGATGTTGCTCCCTGCACTTCTCCTGGAGTTGCCGTGCTGTGAACACCATGTCCACAGTACTCCTATTCCTCCTAAACCCACACTGTGACTCAGGCAACAGCTCCTCTGAGATGTGTTTTACCAGCCTGTGTAACATGAGTTTGGCCAGGACTTTTCCAGCAACAGCCAGTAGTGAAATGCCACGGCTGTTGCCACAGAGGGACTTGTCTCCTTTGCCTTTGTATATGGAGATGATGTTAGCATCCCTCCACTGCTGAGGGACAGTTTCGTTCTTCCATACGTGTGAGATGAACAGGAAAAGTGCACGGGTGCAGAGGTAGCCTCCCTGTTTAAAAATCTCTGCAGGGATACTGTCAGGGCCAGGGGTCTTGTTATTTTTCAGCGACCTAACTGCACAATGAACCTCTTCAAAGGTTGGTGGAAGGTCAAGGTCTTGGATGGTGGGGCGGACAGGTAGTTCATCCAAGATCGAGGGATCTGTTGGGGAGGGCTGGTTCAAAAGAGTCTCAAAATGTTCTGCCCATCTTTTTGTGATGAGTTTCTGGTCCTTTATGAGGGTGGTACCATCATCAGACTTCAGGGGGGAGACAGAGCAGTTTCTTGGGCCGTAGATGGTTTTCACTGCATCATAAAAGTTGTGCATATCATTTCTATCGGCATGGGATTGTATTTCATTTGCCTTCGATATCCACCACTCATTCCGCAGGGCACGCAATTTTGACTGCACCTCTCTCCTGGATGCTTGCCATTGTTGCCGGAGTGTAGCTGATGTGGGATTGTTGAGGACAGCACTGTGTGCTTTATGCATGCCTTTGAGTATGGAAGTTATTGTGCCTGTGTTGTCATTGAACCAGTCCTGGTGTTTTCTGCTCTTGTAACCGATGGATTGGGATGCTGCCTTGTAGAGTCTGGAGCTCACGGAAGACCATTTCCTGTCAATGGAATCATCCGTGCTCAAGAGAAGCTCAATGTCTTCCAGGTTTTCAGCCAGAGAGAGGCGGAGATTGTTCTGGACCTCAGCCTTTTCGAGCCGGGTACAGTCAAGCCTCTTCTTTCCTGACCTTTGGAGACGAACAGCAGGGCGTACCTCCACCTGGAGCCTGGTCATGATGAGCCGGTGATCTGTCCAGCACTCAGCACCTCTCATTGCACGAGTGAGTAAGACGTCTTTTGTATCAGCACGTCTCACAATGATGTAGTCCAATAGGTGCCAATGTTTGGAGCGTGGGTGCATCCAGGATGTTTTGTGCTTATTTTTTAATTGGAAGAGGGTGTTTGTGATGGTCAAGCCATGCTCAGCACAGAGGCTTAGGAGGCGCAGTCCATTTGCATTGACTTCCCCAATGCCATGCCCACCAATGACACCGCTCCACACCTTGTTGTCTTTCCCCACTCTGGCATTGAAATCGCCCAGCAAAAAGATCTTGTCCTCCTTGGGTATATGACGGAGAGCCTCATCTAGTGACTGATAGAAGCGGTCCTTTACGTCATCCTCTGATGGCAGTGTTGGTGCATAGGCACCTAGGAGGGTGGCATAACGTTTCTTGGCCAGAGGGATCCTGAGCGACATGAGCCTTTCACTTATGCCAATCGGTGTTTCAGTGAGTCTTGGTAGGAGGCTGTTTTTTATTGCAAATCCCACACCATGCTGATGTTGTCCTCCTGCAGGGTATCCCTTCCAGAAGAAGGTGTAGGTGTCCTCCTTCAGGGAGCCTTCATCCAGGAACCTGGTTTCACTGAGTGCAGCAATGTCAATATTGTAGCGATTGAGTTCCGCTGCAATTAGTGCAGCCCTTCGCTGAGGTCTTTCGGCATTAACGTCCAGCAGAGTTCTTATGTTCCATGTTGCCAGTTTAAAGGGATTTATTTTCTTTTTTTTATTTCGACCGCAGAGTGGAATGTCCCAATAGGTGCGGTAGCCTATCCAGGATGTTTTGAGTGGGCAATGTTTAGGCCACCTTTTCTAGGCCCCTCCCCAGTTGGGGTGAGCAGTGTGGCTCCTAAATAGGGCTGCTCAGACACACAGGGGTCTGCCGAGAGCAGCTGCCACTCAAGCCCAGCTGCTGGCGACCATAAATAGCCCTGTGCCGCTGGCGTGCAGGGGTCTGATTAGGAGCTTCCAGTGCATTCATACCTGCTCCCGTCACCAGACACCCCATCGCCGCCAGACTTTGATCCATATTCCGGTTGCTGGTCTCACCGAGGCAGAGGTGGATACCTGCGCAAAGAGATTATTTACAGTGCCGCTGGGGGTGCGCATGTCCCAGCAGCACTTCTTCACTGTGAGAGGGTGGGATCTGGTGGCAAGGGGAGCCCAAGACGACCAGCACTCTTCCACAGCTGCAGGAGGCTGCCGGAGCTCCAGTCTGTCAGAGGACCGCCTATCGTGCGCCGCCATGCACATTGCTTTTCTCTCAGGGTGTGCTCCCCTAGCCTTTGTCGTCCTACACTTACCCACAAGGCAGTGGGACAGTGGTTGGTCAATGCCAGGGCGTATCCACTTCACATGGGCCTGCGCATTAGACCTCTGGGGACCACTGTAGCTCCGAGATCCCCTACAGTTTAGCCAGGGACCGCAAGGTACCCAGTTACCGTGTGTGGCCACGAGGAGGCACTGCAGGAGTCTTGGCGGTAGAGAGGCTATGTACCGGCAGGGGAGACTTACGCACTCGGCTCCTCTTTTCACCCCCACAAAGAGGGCTAGCCGGCGGCAGTAGCTGAGAGCAGAGAGTAGCAAGCAGAAGCAGCATGCCGCATGCACTAACTACAAGCACTACTACCCCAGTATTACTGCACTGACGCATCACACACGCCCTGTGTGCACACCCACACACACACACACACACACACACACAGACATAGTTTGGCATACACAAACACACACAAATATGCAAACTACACACAAATATGCACATTTATTAAGGCAGAGCCTACATACACACAGTACCTTACATACACTGCACACTGTTTATTATCATTGCTGCTTTTTGTTGTTATTTTTGTTGCTATTGTTGCTGCAGTGTTGAGGAGCTGAAACAAGAATTTTACTCTCTTGTACAATGACACGTAACAATAAAGGATCTTGAGTCTGGAATCTTAAAACCTATCTGTCAATAAATGTTGTATCCAGATGAACTGATTCAACTTTCTTTTAAGAATCAGATCATTTATTAGTAAGGTTTTGGTGGACAGTGATCTGATATTTATGAAACCAAATTTAAGCACCTTGTTGAAGTGATCAGTAATAGGCAGAACTTTGGAGCTACCAATAGGGGAAATATTAGTTGGAATTAGACACTTTGTATTATTAGTTGACAATTTTGATGACCTACGCTTTGGACGATATGTGGTCACACTTGATAACGTCGAATGTTTGGTTCTGTAGATTATTAGGGACTAATAATTATCATACTAATTAGGTATTACGTATTAGTAATCAGCGTCAGACTTCATAGGGAAGGCGTTTCAGCGATGGTTGTCTGAAGCAGGGCAGCATTCTATAAAAAAGTGAAAAGTTAGAGAATAAAAAGGACAAGGACATAAAAATATTAAAAATATGTTATAACACAGCATACTTGTAACTAGAGTGAGATTTGCTGTGAATTTGTTGTATGGTTATTTTGATCAAATTATCACAGGGTCCTGGCTACCCTGACTGCATGTCATTGGGGCAGAATATAGAGAAGTCAGAGGCTTCTGTTACATGGGGACAGAAAGCAGGATTAGGGTTAAGGTCAATGTCAAGTAAGAGCTCTTTTTGTCACTTCCTTCAATTATGCATCTTTTAAAGTACAGCGCAAAAACGTCATTCAGTGTAATGAGCATCATCACCTCTCAGTGCCTTCAAAATCATCACTCTTGCCAACCTTTCTCCCAATGTCTTGTTGCAATTAACAGAGAGATGTATATTTACCATGGAAGCATGTATTCAGTATGAGGAAGATACCAGCATATACACATGCTCAACACAAAGGTTTTACCACAAGACTGACACTAGAGGAAACTGAAATTTTTTGTTGGAACATCATTTATTCTGTCTCTTTTCGGCTACAAGATTCCATATGAGCGCAGTCCTTTTTTCACATCTCCCTGTGTACATTACCAACCATTAGCACACAGGCACACGATGTTAAGTAATTATGACAAGTACATATTATTCCCTTATAAACAAAGCCATCATTGTCCTCTCTCTTTCAGAATCATTATCACCGCCACAGCTTCCATCATAATGAAACCTTTATCATTGATGGACAACATCAATTGCATCTACTTCACCTCATCAAACTCAACACCCCCACCCCCTTATGTACATCATCGCAGAGAAAAAAAAAGCATTAGAGCATTAGAAAAGCCGTTATCAGTTGCTTAAGTACCTCTCTAAATCTCACATGCAACGAGGAAGTATATAGTACTTCTGCTTTGCAAAGAGAATAAAGCTGGCCATTGTTTTTCCAAGTGAGCCTGTGTAGATACAGTCCACACAATGGTGGGTCTCTCTAATGTCCAAAATATAGGTGTGACCCACGAGAACCAGTTAGGCCTATACATTCGTCTACAAGCATTGATCATCTAGAAACTTTAGATTCATGTGATTATCTAGCAATACTATTTTGCATGTATCAGTTAATTTGCTTAAAGCCATTGAAACAGAAATACTATGTCTCACTTGTTTACAGGACGAATTATGTGAAGGTTCATTTCTTCACTTGTTAAATTGCTTTCAAAAACCGATATTGAGCTTGTAGGTGCTTGTAGTGATGTTGAAAGCTTACATGGATTTGTTATAAATGTTATAATCTAACCTTCCCAAGGTGCGAATGTGTCATGTGCTCACATAAAGTGCTATCGTTCTCTGTTTTAAACAGTAACTTCAAACATATATATATATATATATGTATATATACACAGAGAAAACAAGGCATATTGACGCCATCATGAAATATACAGAGCACCTTAAATACAGTATATTCAGTTCTTAACCTGTCTACATTCCAGTTTGTAGTGCTACTTTAGTTTAACAATTTTTCCAAAGTGCTTTAGCTCTGACATTACAGTGCATTGGCAAGTACCATACACACACAAAAAAAGTCCAGTGTTACAGTTGTGTCAGTTGTGTGTTTGTGTATCCCTGTAAATTCCCTACCACACAAAAATCTGTATAGTTTATGAATAGAAAATAACAAGACAGAAAACAACTGTATTCTGGGAAGTGTTATTTGAGAGTCCTCCCCCAACCCACGGCACAAAACATAGAAATATTCTCTCCTTCTCTCTCTACATAATGACATGCAGCTGAAATGGTTTCAGAATGTTCATTGGCAATTTTGTTAATAATTATAGATGAAACTGAAACCTCTCCAAGAACCCTTCATGACAGAATATTTCTTTGCGTGAATGCACATGTAGTATTGGGTTATATATGAAAGTGTATTGGTGTTGGTGTGTTTCTGTTTGCACGTATGCGTTACTTTTTGTGCTCAACTCCCCTCATTCACAAATCCCATAGCTGGTAAAGGCAGTGTGGAAGCATGAATACAGACAAACCCATTCCAGGATTTACCGTATGCATCGAACGACAACCAGTCCACTCCTTCACACATTACTGATGCGCACACTGAGCGGGCTGCTGTCTCTGACCCTGCCGCGGTCCTCCCCCCTCTCCCTGTAGCTCTGCTCAAGACGAATCTTCTCTGGGTCCGCCCCCTCTGGCACAGACCCACCCCTGTTGCCCTGGTACCCGTGCTGGGGGCCGGAGGGTTTGAAAACAGGTGTGGTCTTGGTCTTGGCCACTTTGTCAAAGAAGGCGAAGTCGGCCACGTATTTCCCCGAGGGGGAGAGGGAGACCACAGGAGGGAACTCATACCCCCAGAGAATCTCATCCGGCAAGTAGGAGGTACGGACCTGGCAGGTGGCGGAGGTCGGCTCCACCGTGGCGCTCATTATCACCAGCAGCTCAAAGTCAGCCAGCTCTGGATCCGTCCAGCCACCACCTGGAAGGAGGGGGGTCGAGGTGGATCACAGAAGAGTTAAGAGGGAATTGGTGGAAAATGGAGGAGAGGGAGAGATAGGAAGTAGGAGAAAAGGTGGAAGAAAAAAATGCATACAAAGATGGAAGAAAGGAGGTATGGAAGAGGAGTGTAAGAAAAGGAGTGAGAAAACCTTTCGAAAAAACAACAACAACACTCAAATGCCTCAGTTAGAGGGGGTTAGGATTGCACTGGACAGGTATTTTGTCAACAGTTGCTACTATCTACAGCAGGTATAGGCTGGTCAGTTCTGCAAGTTGAACCAGGACATAGCTCAGCAATGTGATGGATCATTGTTGATACTATCTGACATTACAGGTGATAACTTTTGACTTGCACTTTTGTTTTAATGTATGTGGTTTAATAATTGGGTTAAATTGGACTCATGGAAACACTCTTGACGTTTGTATTCCATTGCCTCATAGCATGCCATTTTAAAGCTGAGTTCAGAGGTGGTCCCAGGTCCAAAATCTCAACAATCAAGCTGGTGAGTAAAATGATATAACCAATATGCACAATGGCAAAAACTATAGAAATAAGATCTGGTTGTTAAAAAAAAAAAAAAAAACGAAAAAACAGAATTATCCTTTAAAATTGAATCTGTAAACATACCACAAAATGATCTGCACAAGACAATTGGTTCCAAGCGGCCTCAAATCAAGATCACCCACCCCCGATTCACATGAGGGACAAATTGGGCCAAAAATTTGGCAAATTATCCTCTCGTGTTTACTCAGCCTTATAAATTGATTTGACTTGACTACACCTGGTATCATCATTATAATCTGGTTAATGATAAATCCAATCAAAGCCTTTGAGTTCACACCTGTTTATATACGTTCTCATCATCTGCATTGTGTCCATATGGTGATCTGATCTAATTTTTTCACACACAACATACACAATTTACAACAAATTGTTGCCAGCGGCATGAATACAATCACCTAAAATATTTTGGCAATCTCAAGTAAACTCATTTCAAGATCTCAGAGATGAATTTCGTGTTTGAGAAGGGTACTTTTGGTTGCGCTACGCCTCAACTAGCTGGCACTTGAACCCGATCACGAATGGATCACATGGCCTTTTGAATCCCTTGCCTGTGACAATCAACACTTTTCCCATTTTCTCCAACAACAAATAAAAACATGGAGTCATCATCCGTGGTGTCATTCTCAACTTATTAAAGTAGCGAATTTGTCACTTGCTGAATCACTTCTTGTAGATACGTGACTGTTTCACTCCTCCATTTAGGTGCATCAATTTAACTTGCTTGTATGTTTTTTGACAAACGTTACAAACCAGCCCACCCCCTAACTGTAACTGGATAGTTTTGAATTTAGACACAACAACCGCACAGTCTTTTAAGAAATGCAGTATGTGGCCTTAAAATACTTAAAAAAATACATCGACATACTTCACATTCAGTTGTGACACCTTTACAGCACCAAGGGAACAAAATGTAATATCCTCTCATATTTCATTCAAAGGTTTGGACTGCATTTCAAATTGGCAGGAAAACCGCATGTCGTTTAGGAAAAGCTATCGCTAGGGGTGCGTCCTCTCACCTCTTTTATTTGTCTTGTAAACGAACACGTGCCGAAGCCAATATGTGAGGCATTATATCATTAAGTTCGCCAATGATTCTGGCATAATGTCTCTTCTTAGCAGTAATCAGAATCAGAATCATGTTTATTGGCCATGTAGGTTTGCACTACATGGAATTTGACTCCGGTTTCGTGGCTCTCTCAGTGTACTTAACATAGAATAACAACACTACAAACTTCAGATATTTACATGACCCCATGATGGCTCTATTATGGCCCTCTAGTGGCAGAATTTACAGACTGGTGCAAGTCACTTTCTTGGACATCAGTGTGTCCAAAACTAAAGAGATGACAAAAGATTTTAGAAAGAATCAGGGGCGTAACTACCATATATGCAGGGTATGCAGCTGCATAGGGGCCCGCGCCCCGTGATGATTTGGGGCCCGCCCTGCATGGCCGAATATGGCCAAGGCAGGCAGTGCGGCTGCACTGGGCCCCAACGACGGAGGTGAAGGGCCTCTGGAGCGAGCCACATACACCCGCAAAAACGGGGGGTGAGCGAAACCTTCGAGGATACTCGACGGAGGACAGTGAAAGGGCATTTTGATTAACTTTGTCAAGAGGAACGTTTAGCAGACGTAGAATCCTATTTTCGCGTGGCAGTGTTCAATGCCTCTCTCGACATTGTGATCGCTCAGCTGACACAGTGATTCACGGGTTTGAGGACAACAGTGATACATTCAAAGTTGTACAGCCTAAAACACTGTGCACTGCAACAGACGCTGAACTTTTTGAGCAAGCAAGCAAGTTGTGTGACATTTACAAAAATGACATCACTTCAGCATTTCCAGTGCGACTCGTGTCATTCCGTGCTCGTTTAAGAGAAAACATCTCAAACGTCGAAACAATCCAACCAACATATTGCTTGTGGACAACAACTGCATCGTTTCAAGCTTTGGGGAAGTCTACAGTTTTACTACTTTTCTTAACACTTCCAGTGACTGTTGCAACTGCAGAATGATAATTTTCAAAACTGAAGCTCATCAAGTCATATCTGAGGAGCACAATGGGACAGGCCCGTTTGTCTGGACTCGCCACCCCCTCAATTGAGAATGCTCGTGCCCGCCAGCTGGATCTTAATGGTTTAATTGACGACTTCGCACAGCGAAAAGCCAGGAGAGTGCGCCTATGATGTAAGTAGAACGTATTTATTATTTATTTGACTTGTCAATGTGCGATGATTATATACGTGTTGGTGCGCTGTCACCATAATGTTTATGTAGGTCTATGTGTAGGTGCGCTGTCACCATTATGTTTACATCTGTGTTTAGAGGTGCGCGTTATGGTGATCCGACCTATTGCATTAGGGCCCGATGCTGATTCATTACGCCCATAGAAAGAATTCTACGGTTACCTCTCCTGTGATGATTAATGATCAGGCTGTTGAGTTTGTGCAGCAGTACAAATATCTTGGCACTATAATTGATGAGAAGCTGACCTTCAAGCTTCATGTGGATGCTGTGTGTAGAAAAGTCCATCAGCATATGTACTTTTATCATAAGCTTCAAAGTTTTAACGTGGACAATACCTTCATGAAAATGTTTTATTCCTGTTTTATTGAATCAGTCCTTACATTCTCCTTTGTCAGCTGGTATGGGTCACTTACCCTAAAAAATAGGAACAGATTGCAGGGTATCATCAAAGTGTGCAGCAAAATTGCAGGCGCGACCTTGAACGACCTTCCTCAACTGAACAAAGTTAGGACCTTGAAGCAAGCCCAGTCAATCCTGACTGATCCTAGCCACCACCTGTCCAAGGAGTTCAAGTTCCTTCCGTCTGACTGCAAATATATTCTGCCAACATGCAGGATCAACAGACTTGAGAACTCATTTGTCCTGGCTGCCATTGGCCTTTAAAATAACTCAGTGTGACTTTTGTATTGTGTTTGTTTTCCATTTATTGGTGTTTGTCTAATGGTTATGTGTTACTGCTGGCTGTTCAAAAAATTGCCCCTCAGGAATAATAAAGATATCCTTGATCCATTTTTTGAATGTGTGTAAAAATTCAAAGCAAAACTAGAAGGGTTCATTCAGTAAAGTGCAGATACCTGCCAAGCATATCTCCCCTTCTCCGGTGCTCAGATTTGGCTACAAACCATCCCCTTTTTCACCTACCAGAAGAGGGGGAAATACTGAGGCACTGCCTGTCTATCTCCCCAGTGCTCAGACTTAGGCGAAAAACCAGCTACGGAGATAGCACTTAATTGTGGTATAAAACAGGTTTTTCAAAGATTTTGAATCACCACAATCATGAGAAGTCCTTGATCATACAGTCATAACTGTGCACAAAAACACATGAAGCTGACAGGCCCAGTAGTATGTGAGGTTAGCAGCGGACAGATACACGCACACACTGGCAGAAAAACCAGTGTTCTTCCTGCCATTATGAGACTTTTGCGCAGTGCCCAAGTCAATTGAACGGGAAATACGGAAAAAACAAGTTCTTAATACGGAGCACTCAAGCTAAAAAATTGACCTAATATAAATGTTTTGCCTGTCAGTCTGTGGATGTGCAGCCTCCTAGGTGGACCCTCATACAAATGCGACCAAGTCTAATATAAACTTGCACTTTCCAAAAAGAAAAGGTTTGCTAAATGACAATTTTGGTCTAACCCTAACTGTCTTTATTTTCATAATATAATCGAGCGGGGTAACCTGTTAAAACATGCGCATGTGTGTCTCACATCTACAGTTGACTCAGATTAGGCAGCGACAAGACAAAAGCAACACTTCCTGTTTTGACTGCAACCTAGAGGAAGTTGCTCCTTTATTAACTTTCCAGTTTTTTTGGAATATCAAAATTCTTCAATAACTTTAGATCATGTCACTGCCCGATTTGAGTCAACTATAGCTGTGTGTCGCGCATAAATGAGCGTAAATTGTTTACCCAGCTTTATTATATTTTGAAAATTTAAAAAAAGTTTGTTTTTGATTTATTCGAGATCTGCAGTGAATGATTTGCTGACTTGCGAAATACAACCAACTTCCTGTTTACTTTCGAGACTCCAACCCGAATACATAATGAGCACTGCTGGATCTAAGTCAACCATAGATGCAAGTTGCACATGTACATGGTTGACTTAGATTGGGCAGCAACAGAGAGCAGCGGGGTCAAGTGAGCTAGAGAGTGATTGAAGAGAGGGAGCTGCAGTAGCAACAACAAACATTTTTCAAAGGTTTTGAATCACCGCAATCACGAGAGGTTCTTGATCAGACAGTCATAACTGTGCAAAAAAAATGTTTTTAGGCTGGCCATCCCAGTAATATGTGAGATTTGCTGTGGACAAATACACACAAACATACACACAAACCCACACACAAACCTAGACAACACACACCCACGCACACGAGCAAATGCAATATCTAGGCTACCGCCTGGCGGGGATAACAATTGCAACGGTGTTATGCTTTTACTTGTGGCATCATAACTGCGTACATATGTTATAGAACAATCATATTTGTGCATTTATGGATTTGTGCTTCTTATGGTCACAAATTCTGCTTGATACAAATGGGATCAGAAAGTCTAGAGAAAACAACATTTTTTAAGCATTAGTAGCTGCTTTTCCATTAGGCTATTTTTATGTGAATTTTAAAATTCCAAATAAGAAAGGCTGAGTAAAAACATAATAAAAAAAATCTGTTTGCTTGAGATGTTACAAAGAGCCAAAGAATTTTTTCTTTTTAAATTTCTGTGACGATATGTGATTTTTTTCAACCCTTGTGAAACCATCTCTTTATTTTCATTAATTTTTGGAAATGACACAGCCCCAAGCACAGGGAGATCATTTCATTTCTTAAAACCATCTGCTAGAAATGTGAGTGATACAAATCTCTGTTTTGTTTTTTTTGTTTTTTTGCATTTTAAAAATTGTGCTTAAAGTTTGGTTGACATTCAGACGGAAACATGACCAGATGGATGTCTCTCTACCCGCCCATCACCCCAACATCATCAGCACCCATACCCTTAGCTGCCCATGCTCTCAAGGGGCTGTTGTCATCAATGATGTGGTAGAAAGTTAGGGGAAGGATGAGGAAGGGGCTTTCACTGGATGTGTCCACCTGGAAAGGCACGTTTCGCTGGTCCAGACGAACTGTCTCTCCCTCCTTGGTCAGGGATGTCTGGAGCAGCTTTCCCGTCACCTGGAGGACACATTAGCCACATGGCACAAAATCTGTTTAACCTTCTTTTTTGACATATTTTTGCATGCATGAAATCTGCAGGGAATCTGAGTTTACTCATTACTGAGTGCTTTGTAGCTTAGTTTTAGTGCTAAACAAAATCTGTGCACGTGGTTATTAGTGTCCGTATTAGCAGCAGAAGTATGGTTATAGAGGTCATGGACTCATGGTATTAATATTATTTATGACTTGTGTGGGTAAATGCATATTTTTTGTTTTTTTTCACAGTTAACCTGTTGTGTATGTAAGATAAGATAAGATAAGATAAACTTTATTGATCCCCTTGGGGGAAATTCAGGCAAAGATCATGGCAAAGGCAAAAAGAGACATCAGCATCAACATCACATCAACCATGGCTGCCTGGACAAGCAACAATCAGTAGATTGGGCATACATACAATATAACATCAGTAGATATGAGATATGTGCTGTAGGTTGTCAGGTATAAGGGATCTATCAGCTATAATAGATCTATCGCAATAGGTATAGGTGGTTGGGGGGGGCAAGAGGGAAGGGGGGCCGGGAAAAGGGGGTAGTTGTAAGGGGGGTGTGAAGGGAGGGGACAGGTGGTAATTGTGGTACTGAATCCGGGGGTAGGTAAGCAGGGAAAGGGGGCACGGGTGAGAGAGGGAGGGACAGGCTTGTTATGGAGCCTGACACCTGTTGGTACAAAAAACTGGCTGAGACGTTTCGTGGTTTGCCGGGGGGCAATGAGTCTGCTACTGAATGAGCTCATCCTCTCCATTAGCTCCTCAGGGAGGGGATGGGAGGGATTCATCAAGATGGCGTCCATCTTCCTCCTCACCCTCCCCTCTGCCACCACCTCCAGGTCATCCCCAACTTCTGAGCTAGCCTTCTTCGCCAGCTTGTTCAGTTTGCTGGTATCTCTCACGTTGGTTCCCCCCTCCTCAACAGGCCATGGCAAAGAATAGGACACTGGCTACTAGCCAGCTTGTATTTTTATGTACAAAATAATATACAGTACAAAAAATATTATAAATATGAAATACATTTATTTATATATACTATATATATAAAGTTTGATGGATTGATTAAGTCAGAGGCTGCTGTTACAAGGGGACAGAAAGCAAGATCAGGGTTAAGGTTAGAAAGTCTTTCACAAAATACTATAATGTGATGCATTAGACAACTGTTCAAATATGTTAGTGTTTGTATTTGTCTCTACTCAAATAAACCATAACTAACTAACGCACATACACACACACACACACACACACACACACACACACACAAATATTTACCTGACACCCTAACAGTAAGCTCTTGCGCATGTTGGCCACCCTAATCATGAGGCACGGCCGGCCCTCGTGGCTGGAGATCACAGCGTGCTGGCTAAATTTCACCGTCTCACCCCGCTTCTTTGGCCGAGCCACCTGAGCAGAGGAAAGCCCCATCAGTCTGGCTCTTATCAGGGTAAAACTACCAAATCACCCACATGTAACATGAAGCAGCAAAAGTTTGAGAGAGAGCAGAACAAAGTGTCGATGTGACTTCTCCTGCCCCCCCCCTTTTTCTCCCAAATTGTATCCAGCCAATTACCCCATTCTTCCGAGCCATCCTAGTCGCTGCTCCATCCCCTCTGCCAATCCGGGGAGGGCTGCAGACTACCACATGCCTCCTCCGATACATGTGGAGTCACCAGCCGCTTCTTTTCACCTGTCAGTGAGGAGTTTCGGCAGGGGGATGTAGCGCGTGGGAGGATCACGCTATTCCCCCCAGTTCCCCCTCCCCCCTGAACAGGCACCCCAACTGACCAGAGGAGGCGGTAGTGCAGTGACCAGGTCACATATCCACATCCGGCTTCCCACCCACAGACACGGCCAATTGTGTCTGTAGGGACGCCCGACCAAGCCGGAGGTAACACAGGGATTCGAACCGGCTATCCCTGTGTTGGTAGGCAATGGAATAGACTGCTACGCTACCTGGACGCCCCCTTCTCCTGTTTTTAATGGAAAGAGTAGGCTGTGCTGGCTTTACTTTACAATGCTTGAGCGAGGATCGATTTTCCTATGTAGGAGCAATAAATATAATATGAAAATGATCCATATCCAACGAGATGCAGATGTAACCTTTTTTCTTCTCAGAATTTATTGTTCCACTTGTCTGGGTGAGTGGTAAGAGCTTTTACAGAATGGTCCTGAAAGGCTGCATGGGTATCAGTTTGTCATTTGGCTTGACTTAGTTCAACTCAGTTCAGCTGGAATGTCTCAGCGTACCTTAGCCAGGAAGGTGCCGGTGATGAAGATCTCCATCACCATGGTGATAACCAGTTGGATGATGAGGAGGATAATGGCAGCTGGACATTCCTCGGTGATACAGCGGAAACCGTAGCCAATAGTGGTCTGGGACTCCAGGGAGAAAAGGAAGGCCCCGGTCAGGGTCTGCATTTGCATCACACATGGCGTGTGATTGGACGGAGGGTTGAACTCTGGACAAGCGAGGATGAAATGACAAAGGAAATTAAAACCATTGAAACTGCTGCCCACTGAATTCCAGATTAGAATTCTTTGAAGACATACATATAATATAGTACAGTATAATATAATAGAATATAAAACAATATAATTTAGATATAAAATACAGATTTAGAGACAGACAGGGAAATAGGTAGATCGGTACATTTAATAATATCGAGAATATTAAGGTTTTGGGGACTGTTTCTTTATACATGCTCAATAATCCAGGTAAGAAAATCACAGAAAGATGGATCAGTTCATCTGGACACAACGTTTAGTTGGAGAAACGTTTCATCACTCATCCAATTGACCTCATCAGTCTCAACTGACTGCAGGTATCCCCCAACCTTATAAACAATACAGCTGCATAACAACCGAAACCAACGATTGGTTTCATATGCAAATAGGTGTGACCATTAACTAGGGTTTCAATGGCCATGTGTACAATGTAGTCAGCTGAGACCGACGAAGTCCCTTGGATGAGTGACGAAATGTGTCCAGATGAACTGATTCACCTTTCTGGGATTTTTGTCATTTTTGAGAACTATCAAGAAAACTGCAATGAATTAACAAATATTTATCAATCTAGAAACAGATTTTTAAAAAGTATTATGCTTCTCTCCTCTCTGTGGGCAATCTTCACTGGCATATTATCTAAACTATGTTCGAGACAAGTTTTTATCATAGGTGACAGACAGTTTCTGTTTTGCCTCAAAACAGGAAACGATATCCAGCGTCTCAGTCACACATGCTGCAGACTATTGTTGCAATGTAAAACAGCAAAGTCGTAATAGATTTGAATCATAGGTACATACATCTTCATTGATGTTCTTAGTTTTCTCTTCTTCAAAACATTTCCCGTGTTCATGTTCTTTAGTCTTTACGTTGGGCATCCCGTCAAGACAAATTGCTTGTATGTTTAAACTTACTCGTTTGTCGGTTAAACTTGAAATCAAACTTGAGCTACAGTGATGAACCGCATCTTCCGAATGCCCGCATCCTCTCTTACCCAGCAGATCTCCATGAACCAGTGCCACCAGGTACCACAGCACGCCGAAGAGAAACCAGGTCCCAGCAAAGGTGGCCGTGAACAGGAAGAACTTGTAGCGCCACTGCATGTCCACAAAGGTCGTCCAGAGGTCACGCATGTACAGCGCACTCCGCCCGCTGATGTGCTCGATGCGCACGTTGCTCCGCCCATCTTTGGACAGCACACGCCTCCTCCTCCTCAAGGCCCCGCCCCCGCCGGAAACGCCACCTCCCAATAATGGTTTCAAAATGTCCGTTTGTGTTTGAGAGTGGCAGACCTTCTGAGGGGAGGAGCTACGGGAGGAAGGGGGTGTGGCAGATGTCATCTGGCCAATAACAAGGAGAAAGGTTTTAGTGGAGCTCATTTCTAGTGTCGTGCTCTTAATTAGCCAGTGTCATCAAAGTTACTCAAAACCATGCTAATTAAATCAAAACGGGCATAAGATAAATGATACAGGATTTGACAAATCATCATAAATCAGTTATCACATACCAAGCATGAGACTACAGGTTTTAATTGGCAAAACAAATGAAATTGTTTAAGTAGAAAAACAAGCTTCCCGGATGAGAGCAGTGGTTCTCAAGCTTTTTAGTGCTTAAACCTCAAGAAGGTGATAGCTATGTGAAGCCCCCTCCTGCAGACATACAGTTTTATATCGAGTGGACATCTCTGAGTTGCCCTGAATCCAAGTTTGAGAACCATCGAATAAGATCACCAGAGAACATGCAAATTCACATGGAAAACAATGTCAAGGTCAAGGAAAAACAAAAAAGGGAAAAAATATCAACCAACAAGGGCACTCGGAGAGCGCAAACCTCCGCCAAGGATAAACAGTTCCTCCCAGTAACAGCTCTGACCCATATTTTATAGTTATAAACCCCTTTGCAGAGGCGATAACCAGAAAGAATATTTCCTGGGTAACATATGTGGGATCATTGAAAGCCTTGGCACGGTGGTCATGGTAGTGTCATTTGAATTGAATTGTGGCCTTTCCACAAGGAAACCCCAAACATTTCTATGCCGAAAAAACTTAGAGAGCTCAAAGAATATACAGAATTTCACCACAAAAATCTATTCAATTACCCAATCAAATGCTCTCCTGTTCAAAAAAATGTAAGGCATCTATCTGTTTTTGAGATATCTTGCCACAGATTGACTGAACATTAGCAAAATTTAGCCTCCTTGGCAGAGATGACATTGATCAAAAAGAAAAAAAAACAAAAGTTAAAAAAAAATTATAAAGCTTGCGCTCCAATAGGGAAATATTATCCATAGACCACTTGTATAATCACAACTCAAATTCAGGCGACATTTGCCCTTTTGAAATATCTAAGATTTCTCAAATATAAAAGCATTTTGTTGCTTTTCATGTGTAACATGAATTTGCAATAGGGATTTCCATTATTTCCATAAATTTTGATTATTGCCATTACAAA